>NC_090068.1:10473872-10773872 GCF_038355195.1 Osmerus mordax | reverse complement strand
CTGGTGCTCCCTCTGCGTCTCTTGGTCCTGGGGTTCTTCTCTCTTCTGTTGCCAGGCAGTCTGGTGGATCATTCAGAAAAAGACTGCGTCATTACCTTCACATAAATCCCTACAGGTAGTTTAGAGTCGAGTCTCCACATCTCTGAAGAGGAAAATGATACACTGGTGAAAACCTCCACCATCCGTCTGCTTGTCATTTGAGAGACCCACCGTGTCGATGTCCACTGTCTTCAGCTCCTTGGCCCACTGGAGGATGAGCTTCTGGCACTGCTCCAGACTTTGCTCTCTCTGGTCGGCTATCTTGCTGGCACCCTGCCGTGAATGCTGCCCACTCTGAGTACAGCAACACACCCTTAAAGTCTCCCAGGCAACGTTTAAAGACAACTATCGACTATCACTAACAACAAAGCTACCTGTGGCCTTATCGAGCATTGTTAGCAAAGATAAGTGTGATCTCAGGAGCAAGGGTTGACGTTCTGATTTATAAATCTGTGTTTGAATCATCATGTCATTGGGTTGGCTAGGAGATACTAGATCTATGTTCAGTCCACTTTCCACAACAACCACAACTTTACATTTACATTACATTTTATACGTTTAGCAGACACTTGTATTCAAACTGTATTTACTAGCGACTTAAAGTAACCACATCTCAGCTACCAAACAGAGTAATACTCTATTCCTCTAAGCTCATCAGATCTCAGAGAGCAGCTCAGTTTTCAGGACCCACCTTGCACACCTGCTCCACCTGCTCTCTCCACTGGCTAAGGAACCTCACACAGTCCTGCAGTCCGCGCAGGTCCTTCAAATCCTGGGCAAAAACAAAACGTGGATTATAATCTCCTTTAGTTGATCAACCCATTCTCCTGGATAATATGAAGGTGATATCTCCCTGCCTGCTGTCTGTCGTTGGTCTGAGTTAAACATCTGTCTAGCCTAGTTTCGGTTTGGAGGTAGAGATGATGCGTAGCCTGCAGTACCTTTGGTCTGGCGGTAAAGCTGCTCTTGGTGGGTGCAGAGCTGTGCTGTGTCACGTCCTCCTCCGGTAGAGTCCACCGCACGGCCCCAAGAGAGCTGCTCTGAGCGGCACTCTCAAAATGTACTCCAAGATTAGACTCTATACACACACACACACACAGACAATACATACACAGTTCCTTCACTACGGGGTACATTTGACAGCTGTATGCGACTTCACAATTCTCATGACTCCGTGAGAAAGTCTGAATGCCTATACAGATCAACAGACGAATAATAAACGAACAATGATCACTTACTGGCCTTCTTTTCCTTCAGAATGCTTTTCATTTTGAAGACGTTATTCTGTTGAAGGAGAGAGGGGGCTATTGTTAAACATTTACCACCAATTAATTGATTTCCTACACTGTCTCAATGAGTGACCCATGCTAAATGATTAGCCAATTCTAAATAAACACATAAATAATTCACTATTACTAACTTTATATCAACAACAGTAATTGACGTAGACATCATAAAAGCCTTACCTAGCAGGGTCCTGAGAGAGGCTTGTACTCCGTAGCACACGCAGTACTGAGGACCATGAGCACTAAGGAGCAGGGAGACTTGATCCACTCAGACCTTTAGCCCTGCTGGGTGCCTCCCAGCAGGTAGTAGTGACGCAGGCTCCTTTATGATCAACATGACTCTGGCGCCAAGAGAGACCAATGCTCTTTTAAGACATCTTATGAAACCCAGTGAAGATGTATTATGGTTTATAACAGAGTTGGAAATGATTATTTCTTTCTTCTTCTCCTCAGAACAGGATGGTTTTGTGGTCGTCATTTTTTTTAAATCTCCATTGACAAGTTGTTTTTAGCCGAGGCAGTGTACAACATTAGATAGACATGGATTATCAACTATCACACAGAGGGGTCTATGACAACCCCCTTGACAGATAATAACAGTGATAGGTTAGAGGGATCTCCTACTAATTGCGTTGTGTTTGGACAGATTACATGTTAACTCCCTGTGCCCTTCCTTACTTAATCATGTCAGAATTATATTATATTTTAGAGATGAATCATCTGTTAACACTTTGGCTTGTAGGTTTCACGATAGAATTTTTTGCTAAGTTTGTAGGCAAGTCATGATTCTTGTAACACTTTACACAAAGGTAAAGTCCGAACCCTCCAGTTATCAGAATCAGAACTCGTTTTATTCGCCATGTATGTTATACAAACACGAATTTACTGTGGCAGAGAGGTGCAAAACACTAAACATATACAGATCTTAAATTAAGTAAAACTACAAAAGTTTAACTATTTCTAAGAACTAAACAATCTAAGAATACAACAATTTAAATATAAAATAATATATATAAAAATAAGAATAGAATGGGCAGCGTGAATGGTCAACATAGTGCAATCTAGAGTTCTGTCCCAGAATACGCCTCAGATGTTGGGTGTGGAGTTCCACTGGGAAACCTATTTTCCACAAGCAGTGCCCAACCGCATACCTACGTGGCCCCCAGCTACTGTAACAGCTGAAGAGCAAGTCATGAGTCATGTTCCGCAAATGAACTCAACGCCCTTTTAATTTCGAAACCTATTACTGACAAAGCAACTATGCCTATTGTTAACTACACCACCGGACATAAAAGGCGATGCGAGTTGAAGCGATAATGAAACATGTTTAAATAAACCGCCCAGTTCTGCTCTGTATGAATAAGATAGCCCTACTAAAACAGTATCCTATTGGTTTCACATTTCCCTTATTCACTCATATTGGGTTGAATCACATTTTCATCTTCTGACACTTTTATGGTGGTCATGCTCAACTACTGTAACGTGAGGTTAAGATAAAGCCAATCATATGATCTATGGAACATCACTAGAAGATGGTCTGACAGCCTTGTGAGTGACAGCTACTTTGTGGTTCAGACTGTCCAATCAGGAGAGATAGAACGGAGGTACGACCAAAACTCCTCTTTTCATTGGCCAGGAAGGCGAGCTAAGGATGCATTCTATTCATACATACACGTAATATGTCTGCGCTCAGATGAATGAATGGCCACTACAAGGAGACATTTAAGGGCAAACTGTTATTGATAACAAAAGCTAAAACTGACAAGTATAGATGATTTTTTCAGGCGTTGTTAAATTTCTATGCGTCGCTGTACAAGTGTATGATGCAATTTATCTTCGCTGACTCCATGATCTGTCAGGACGTTGGGAACAAACTGGACTGAGGATTTCTCACCGACGAGACACATTCATTATTTCAAAACCACCAAATCCCGTTGAGTATGGATTTTGTTTTTGGGGGAGTGGCGGCCTGTGGGGCTTGTCTATTTACAAATCCTCTTGAGGTGGTGAAAACCCGCATGCAGCTACAAGGAGAATTGAAGAGCAGGGGGTCATATCAAATCCACTATCGCAATGTCTTCCACGCTTTTTACACTATCGGCAAAGTAGACGGACTTGCTGGTTTACAAAAGGGCTTAGTCCCTGGACTAGTATACCAATTTTTCATGAACGGTGTCAGACTCGGCTCGTATGCTCTCATCGAGACCTCCGGGTACAGCCACACGGACGGACGTGTCAGCGCAGCCAAGACCACCGTTGCGGGGGCCGTGGCTGGCGTGGCGGGCGCGGTGATGGCGAGTCCCATATATTTGGTAAGTATTAGCGATTTGAATGACAAGTTGCATTTGAAGGATTTTGTTTTATTGATATTTTACTCTGAGCTGAATAATAACGGTAACTGAACCCTTATTGTTGTTGTTTTACTTCCATTTTGAAGGTAAAGACTCACCTTCAGAGTCAGTCCACCTCATCTATAGCGGTCGGACATCAACATAAACACCAGGTGAACGATGTCCCACATAATAACGGCATTCTTTGACAAGCGTCATCTTCCACCGAAACTAAAATCAGATACTTGTTCTTTCGTCACGCTATCCCAGGGGATGATTCAAGCGCTGGCAGCCATCCACAAGCAGCATGGCATTCTGGGACTGTGGAGGGGCTCTAGTGCAGCGATACCACGGGTCAGCGTTGGCTCGGCGGCTCAACTGTCCACATTCTCTACCTCCAAGGAGTTTGTCACAGATTTACAGGTTAGTGTGTGCTGCTGTTTTGGTTGAAACTCAAGAAGGGGAGGGTAATGTGAACAGGCCAATGTGACCATATCTGTTACGTTGGCTAATTGGGACACCTTTTATAAAACGTAAAAATAAAAGCTGTAGGGTGTTAGCTGAAGGAAGAAGCAGAAGGGAAAAGTGCTTGGAGGATTGCAACACAAGGGAGTACTCTCTGCAGAAACAGGACACCCCTCCTCACCCAGTCACATGGAGGTGACATAACTTTGTATACTGTGAGTCCTGTGAAGCTGAATTAAAAGGGTCTTTGTTGGAACACCACAATTATTATGCTAATTCTAACCACTGGCTAGTCAAACCAATGCCTGCTGTTAGCAATGGGAAAACACAACATGTCCTCTAAGCACAGTGCTTTTCTTTTTTTCAGATATTTCCAGAGGACAGCTGGCTGGTGGCTCTGACCGCTGGTCTGATCAGCAGTGTAGTGGTGGTGTTGGCCATGACACCCTTCGACGTGGTCAGTACTCGACTCTACAACCAGCCAGTGGACCACCTGGGCAAGGTGAGCGTCTATAGGAGGCCCGGAATATTCCTTTATTAGGATTCTTTCCTTTAGCTCTCATCTTGCTCTGATCCACACAGTGCAAAGTATAGCTCAGTGGTATGGCACTTGACTGTGATGCTATCAAGAGGTCACAGGTTCACATCCTTCCTGTATGTCGCTTTGGGAAAGAGTGTCTGCTAAATGAACACATTATTATGAAACACAGATAAAGAAGCATGGAAAGTGAGCACAGCCGGGCCAGGGGGGTCCTCATCGTGTTAGTCCTGAACTGTGCCTCTCCAGACTGACAAAACATAACCTGTCTTTCAGGGAGAGCTTTATCGGGGCTTTGGAGACTGCTTCTCTCAGACGCTGAGGAAGGAGGGTCCGACGGGGCTCTACAAAGGCCTGGGGGCCTCGTACTTCCGCCTGGGGCCACACACCATCCTGTCTCTGCTGCTCTGGAACGAGCTCCGTAAGCTCTACCAGAACCACAGATAGCCCAGGACACGAGAGGCTGTCAGTTGTAAAAATGGTTACTCATTACAATCCCGAGTGACATGTTTAAATATCCTCTAATTTAATGAATGTAGTCTTGAGGGAGGGAAGGGAAAGAGCAATAGGAAGATATGGGAGGGAAGGACATTCTTCAGGCACTCGATTTGAATAACGATTCAGCTGTCAGCAACAAAGTATGTACCAAAATGATACTGAACACTTGAATCCCATGACTGTTTTAACAGGTCTGATGTGAGACACAGGAAAGAGGTATAGGGAAATATCAATCAAATCAATATTGCGTGGTCTATTTAAGCTGAGGCAAGACGGATTATCTTGAAACCGACAGGTTGAGATCTGTATTTCTATCACAAACCATTTTGACTTGTATCATATACTGTTAGAGAACATCGTTGTTTGTTGTACATTCCAAACAGCTCTCCACATTTACGCACTTAATTTTACGTTTGATTTAGTTATTGTAGTAGCCATGGATTGATTTATTGTGAAGTAGGGTTATTTTCGCATAATGGTATAACTTCAGCAGCTGTAACAGACAGGTTTATAGAAGTTTGTGGTCATTCTTGCCACTTGCCTTACTGTCAAAAATACTGTGTTTTTGTGTTAGTGCCATGGATTGTCAAAAATAAAATAGGTATACTTATTTGTGACAATACTGGCAGTAATTACTGTTTCTATTAAGAGATCATTGGTAGGACTGATAATACCTCAATCATTAATAACGTTACTGAAACATGTTACTGTTTATGCAACTTTGCACCTGGGAAATTAAGTATTGAGATGAATGTAACATAACATTATGGTTATTTTTGTTACAAATGAATATATGCAATGCCACCTAACCTCACGGGAGCTAAAAATAAAATCTAACCGAACAAAAACGAGTTCCTTGTGATTGTTTTGTAAATGTAACAATAATGTGCTTCAAAATATGTTTGTCTATGCCTCCATGGCATGAGTTAAGTTTTCCGCAAATCAAAAAGGAATATGCAAATGAAATGTACGAGTTGAGAGGAAATTGTATTGAACCGGCACATCAGATGGTCAAAACTATTTGCATTCAAGAAATGTTCCCATTTTTTACATTACAGTTCATGACAGAAGCCAAGACAAAGATGAACACTGGTATAACATCAAGAGAAACATAATGTTATCTGAAGTAGCATTCCAAGGTTGTCAGTTCATAGTATTAATCAAAAACCTTCAGTCAACCAGAGAGCCAAACCTGTAGTTTGAAACGTGCTTGGCAGGGTTTTGCTTTGTTGAGTGAAATGTCATCATGCAAGCCTGTCTTCTACCCAAACACTCCTGGGTTGTGTAGTTTCAGAGACTGTAGCAAGCTCTCAAAGTCTTGTATAGTCCAGGAATGTGTGGGCAGGTTGCTGGCCCCTGCTGCACTGCTGCTGTTGTGGCTGCAACAGAAGACAGGAGAGGAGGGAGGATATTTTAGGGTGTAGCTCAACAGCAGAGCATTCGACAGCAGATTTACATGTATTCATTTAGAAGATGCTTTTATCCAAAGCGACTTCCAAGAGAGAGCTTTACAAAGTGCATAGGTTACTGATAACAAAAACATTGCGAGTAGCCAAAACCGAAGCACACATTGTGAACAACCAAAGTAAGTGCCAAAGGGAAGAACCATAAGAGCATGTAGTTAAACAAGTTACAATTAAAACAACGTGAACCGCTATAAGTGCAAGTGTACAAGCAACAATAATAAAACAATATATCACAGCGAGTACAAAAAATGTAAATCAGTTACCACTAACCACAAGAGCAACAAGTCTCTAAGCAAGAGTCATTGTGGCCATCAAGAGGTCGGACGTTTTTACATTAAAACATTTTTAGCCGGGTTAGCCTACATAATTATCTGTTTGGAGGCTACTTTGAATCATTGTTAAGTAAAACGAAGCAAGAGTGTGTTTTAAATATGGTGAAACACATGCATACCTGATGGTGAGGGGGTTGTTGAAGGTGACAAGGATATCTGTGGAGAACTGGGGTAGCCGGAACAGACCAAGATGAATGCTTATAATATTTTTCGCCTGCAGACAAAAATGAAACAAGACTGTATCAAGCAATCAGAAAGCACCTGGATGAAGGGTTATCGAAGCCAGTAGCTGTAATAGAACGTAGTGATGTTTGAGACACACATAGGTACCTCCTCGTTGAACTTGGACACGGCCTGGGTTCCAGTCAGCAGCCAGGCAGAGCCACACTCCTGCATGGAGAGCTCAGGTTTGGGCAGGGCCTGGACCGTCTTCACCTCTGACGTCCCTGGGCCTACTGCCTTGTTGCTGCCGGCTACATCCTCAAAGTGATACCTACAGGATCCGATGGCCATGTTTCATAGGTGACAAGATGTTCTATGGGCGTATGTGAAGCTCTCTGTGACATTGCTTGTAAAAAGGGCTATACAAATACATTTTGATTTGATTTTTATGTTGTCGGTGTTGTTTGTGGAGTCAACACCTCCCAGGGTTAGGGTTAGCTCACCTAGCCGCATCCTCGTTCTCCACGTGACTCTGGAACTCCAGCAGCTCCACGATGATGCTCTGGTCCGTGTGCTCGTGGGCAAACACTTCCTGGTTGTCTGGGATCTCCCTCAGCTCACTGCACAGAGAAGGGAGGGATGTTGGAGGAAGGGGGGGGGGGGGGGGGGAGGTGATGTGTACATTCACATCTCAGGTTATTCATCGTTTTTATCCATAGAAACTTCTAAGTACGTTAGTCTAGACTCTAGAGTATTTGACCTAAATGTACATAGCTGTTTTCCTCAACAGTGTCACCTGTAAACTTTGCAGTTACAGTTATATCGTGAACGATGCAATCCGTCATTCACTTACCTTATATCTTTGGCATCGCGTGGGATAGTAGCTGACAACGCGCCTCCAAACAATGGGTGACACTCTATCGCGTTATTTGAATGATTTTGCATACTACGGAAAGAAACGAATACAATTTGGTCAACGACTTTGCAGTCAGGGTTATAATATATCGGCAAGCAGCATAGCTTGAGAACTCAACGAGAAAGTCGGACACACTACAGAGTACTTCATCTATGGATGTTACTTAGAGGCGGAAGTAAACAGTGACAACATGAGGATGATTTCTCATAGGATCAAGAGGTGTTGACCTCTAGTGGACATAATTGCAACTGCAACATTGGGTGAACAAAAATGATCAAGTCCCCAAGTTTTTGCTTTAACTAGATTAGAATAATGCTGAGTAGGCTACTCAGCTGGCGAAAAGGCATGTGTTTCCGACTTCCGACTTTTTCTTTATCGCGTCATGTTTCGCATAATTACGTCATTAATTGTTGTGGCAAGTTTGCTTTATCTTTCTAGGATCAGCCGAGTGAAATTCCACTCACAGAGGAAGAAGGTATGCCACCATGTCCCCCTTACTGTAATCATATTGTAATTTAGCAGACGCCTTTACTGCTAAATACTAATAATTAAACTGACAATCGAGCCATGTAGTTCTGAATGATGCCCCTGAACTCTGTGTCTCCAGGTATCATGCATCATGACAGACTCGGGAGCTGGATCCTCGAAACCACTGAAAAGTATTCTGAAGAAAGTTAAATCCTATGATATAGACTCGTCGATCCACGGTCCTGAGTGCCCCCTGCATGACCAGCGATCACCAGGACCTCTTGACCCCCGGCAGGGCCGCGCTGGCCCGGGGTCGGGCAAGCCGCCCAGAGGCATCCTGAAGACCAGCGCAAGCTGTGCCGCGGCGGAGGATCGCGCCGATTCTAATAGCACGAAATTGAGGTCAGACTTACCTTGAAATAATGTCAACTAGATTTTTCTTAGTTATGTTTTTTTTTTTTTACTGAATCCCTTGTTTGTTTCGGTCTTGGTTCCGCAGACAAAGACAGCGATGGGATGAGTCCAACATTTTGGCCACGAGCTGTCATTCCTGGCTCAACGTTCCCAAAACTGGATCTCACCTGTGAGTAACACAACCATGATAGGAGTATCAAAAGAGTAAGATGTGACAGTGCCACTGTCAACACATCTAGATCAGGACCCTGTCCCCTCACGTGCAGTGGCATAGCCAGAACATCTTTAATGGGGTGGCCAAATGGACTACACAATTGCACGTGTGTCCTGCTAGCTTGCTTGTTGTGGTTCCTCAGATGCAGCCTCACCATGCTGGATTGGCCTGCTTCCAACGCGTGGGAGGAGCAGACATGTCTGTGTGTCAGCAAGAGGTATGAGGGCAGACCATAATATGTTACATTGTTGCATTTATATTTACAGGGTGTAACTGTATACTCCCCCAGTTTCAGCCTTAGGTTTTGGTGTCAAGTTACTCTTTAAGAATGTAAAATGTGAATGTGTCTTCTTTAATGAAACACTGTCTCAGGAAGAGAAAGAGCCAGAGCTGGAATGAGATGAGTATCCTGGCCACTCAACAGCCCTACAGCGGGAACAGCCCCTGGATTCAAGTGGATGACAGCTGTCCTGCTGGTGTGGCATGGTACTGCACCCTTTCCTGCTCAAATAATGCATTTATGAAACAAGCGCAAAGTCACACACAAGTGGGATTTGAACCGGCGACTTGAACTGCAGTTGAATGCTATACCATTGAGCTATACCCAACCCTAGTTTGATGTGCAGGCTTCTATTATAGTAGTGATCTATAGTAGTCTGGTTCTCCTCTCTGTCTCACTTCCTCTGGTACTTTGGTCCTCTGGTATTTTTGCGTACATCGTCTGAGGTGTAAATTCCTGTGTTTACTTCCTGTTTCCTGCTCCTCTAGGCAGTCACTGTCCCTCACTGATGATGCAGAGACCAGTCCCAGCTTGACCTCTGACCCTGGGCCTGTGGCCTCGCCACCGAGGCAGGAGAGCAAGTAAGACCCAAACACTCTAACCCTGACCACTGACCCTGAAACCCTAACCCTGACAGCCCTTGTTAATGTCCACCAAGGGGAAATGAAACCCATTCATTGTGACGTATTCCAAACATGTAACTTCCATATTACATGTTTAGTTTCAGTTCATATCCACCCAAGTCACCAGCCTGTGATAGGATAGGAGACAGGAGGAGGTATCAGTCCAAACAGGAAGGCCAGAAACGTACCAAAGTCCAAGATGAAGGAGCACCAGGTGGCAGAGACTACAGTGGTGAGCAAATACCTATGAACTGAATATTCAGCCAACCTCAATATACGTTCATACATCAATATAGCTTGTTTTATTTGTGGTTTTAAATAGTCCATGCTTACATACCTCTGCAGGTACCTCTCCCCTTTCCTCCCCTTCCTCCCTTCTCTCCTATCGTACCTGCTCCCTGTCACCCCCTCCCTCCCCCCTGCCTTGCTCTCCCTACCTTTTATATTCCTCTCTGTCGCCCCCTCCCTCTTTGTCGCCTCCCTCTCCGTACCCCCTGTCCACCTCCTTGTCGCCCCCACCCCCCTCCCTCCTGTCTTCCAGTCTGTCATCACCTGTGTCCCCCTCGCCTCCCCCCCCCACAAACAGCCCCAGCTTTGAGAAGCTGAGGAAAGCACACCGCAGGGAGAACAGGCGGGTGTTGTTGGCCCTCAGGTCCGTGGCCAGAGACGAGGAAGCGAGGGACAAGGACGATGCTACTGATGACACAGTCCCAGCCATGTGCCCCTGTATTGACTGCTGCAGCTCCCCCAGTGGTGCGGAGTGTACAGTACAGACAAGCAACCAAACAGGTATGATATATTATATTCAGGTTCAAACGAATAGATTATATTGATATGACATGTATTACTATTGATCAAGTCATCAAGTGGTTACAAGCGTCTTGTGTGCCTGTGCTCTCTTCCTAAGATGTGGAGGAGAAGGCGGTTCACTCCGATCCTTGATGTCAGAGTACACTCTCTCAGGACCAGTGTCTCTGAGGCCTCCACACCGCACACCTCCACAGCTCGCTAAAACATCTACTGACCAATAAACATCTGGAGACCTCCACAGTGTTGTTCTCGTAACTGTATCTGGACTGTGTGTGTTGTAGTTCCAGTGGGTCACAATTGTGTCTGGATCCACGTTGTTGCCAAGGAAACACTCAGTGTACTCTTAATTTGAATATTGATGACCAATTAACACCAAATTAAATAGAAATTTAGGTTTACTGTAATCATGCTCAAAAATGGTCAAGAGCATGTGTCTCTGGCCCCATTACTCTTTAGACCCCCTCACAAAGCTTATGTCCACCTGGCATGACGCCAGGGCCCACCCCACACAGTGGGACCTGACTGCGCGCAGCTTTGATGTCTCACCACTAGAGGGCGCCCTGCAGGGTACAGTCATGGAACACGCCTCCATGCCAAATAAAACTTTCCCAACTACAAAATGAAGAACAGGTTTCACTTCTTTATGGGCAATTTCCAGACCCGGGCCACATTTCAGATGCAGTTCCTTTCTGCGCTGGGAAAGTGTGGAAGGTCAAATACACTCACAGTGGTTACAGCCTGCACATGTGTCCCCACAGTCCCTACGATGCAGACGAGTTTGAGAGGCAGGGTCAACATTAAACATGGCTATGGGCGTAGCTTATTGGTAGAGCATACTCTGCTGTACAGTATCTACAGTACTGTAGATCAAGATATCACAAATTAAACCCCCCCCCTCCCCCAGCCTGTAGCGAACTGCCTTCCGGTGTTATTTCACTACACAGTGTTTAATTAGCTTGGAGGGACTTTGATGCATTGAGCTGCCTGAGATCACCAGGCTCATCAACTGTGCAGGGTTGTGTGCTCATGGTTCAGAGTTGTACCTGATGATGGTCATTTCTGACAGGGTGTCCATCTGTGTGACCCAGAAGCTCATCTACTGTAAGAAGCTTTCTCTGATTAAATTATAACTTCACTTTCTCTAAACGTCAGACCTTTTAGTCTTTTAAGTCTTCATAGCGCTTAAAATATTTCCCAAGCTGGGTAAATCCAGAGGTAAAAGAAATGCTTCTGTAGTTGGAGAGGTGTGGGTAGTGGGTACCCTCCTGTATTGTCTGTCACTTTGGATGGAAGCTGCTACATGAGTACATAGTAGTAAATCACATTACAAACGTAGAATGTATCTTTACCCTTCATTTTACAGTGACTGTGAATTATCTTCAGAGCTCAGCTAATAAACATAATGCATTGCTTTCACAGGGTTCCGTCACATAGCTTCTGTAAGGCCACCACTTCCTGCTACAGGCATGTTTTCAGGTGGAGGAGAGAGGGTGGAGAAGAAAGGGGCAGGGGAGAGAGACTGGAAGAGAGAGGGTGGAGGAGAGAGGGCAGGGGAGAGAGACTGGAAGAGAGAGGGTGGAGGAGAGAGGGCAGGGGAGAGAGACTGGAAGAGAGAGGGTGGAGGAGAGAGGGCAGGGGAGAGAGACTGGAAGAGAGAGGGTGGAGGAGAGAGGGCAGGGGAGAGAGACTGGAAGAGAGAGGGTGGAGGAGAGAGGGCAGGGGAGAGAGACTGGAAGAGAGAGGGTGGAGGAGAGAGGGTTTGGAGGTGGAGGCAGCCAGGTCTGCTGGGAGGTGGAAAGAGGGATGCTGGAGGAGAGGTGCTTCCTGGCCTGTTTATCCAGGAGGTTGGCGAGGAGAAGGTGGAGGAGAGAGGGTGGAGGAGAGAGGGTTAGGAGGTGGAGGTTGCATGGCCTCTTGGTCCGAGAGCTAGAAAGGTGCTGGTGGGTCACTGAGCTGGATTAAGGGTCCGGTCACATGTTAGCTGTTTTCAACCCATCTAAATAGGATACGGAGCTCAAAGCCCAGCAGGTACGGTAATCACACTGGGAGAGACATGTCTATGAGCTACAGTGTCTGTGGTTCAGTGTGCTGTTGTTCCACATACACACACACTGGTGTTCTGCTATCTTCATTTGCACATACACATACTTCACTTTCAAACATCCCAGTATATACCATGTGAGCCTTTTTAAATTCAAACTGTGTTATGTAATGTACATATTTGTTACTAAAATATGTTCATAAGTAAGAGTTGTTACTGTACTGATAAATTGCATGTCAAGATTTTCCAGAGCACGGTAATGGGAGACTCTCCTGTTTCACTTCCTCCACCCTTGCTCTGTGAAATCCCTGTCTCTATTTCTCTCTCTTAATCTCTGTCTGTCTCTCCATGCCTGCCGTCTCTCTCTCTCTTTCTCTCGTTCTCTCTTTCTCTCTCTCTCTCTCTCTCTCTCTCTCTCTCTCTCTCTCTCTCTCTCTCTCTCTCTCTCTCTCTCTCTCTCTCCTCTCTCTCTCTCCTCTCTCTCTCTCTCTCTTGATCATTTAACTCCATAGATCAAATGTGTTAATCAATCACTTCCCCCTCTCCCCCTTACCCCTTTCCCCCCCACCCCCCTGACCTGGTTTTGTGAAGATCTCAATCCTTGTTTCTGTGTCATGTTCTCAGACATCCAGATAATCCTGCTGGTTCTTCTGATCTGCTCGCGTCATTCCTATGACTGCCAGTCAAAGCTGCTATTCCAGTTTTGTTCATGTAGGTAAGTGGACCAGCCACTTGAAGCCTACAGGTAGGTTCAAACAGCACACATCCAAACACACATGTAGCCCAACGACACCATGAAACAACTATAATAAGAATAACATGTTTAAAAGATGTTTGCACGTGGCCGGGCTCACATTATTCATGTTGTTCAGCCTTTAGCTATGCCAGATGAACTGCTTATACCCTGCAAGTGTCAGTATAACGATGCCCCTGCACCCGCTTTGTTAGATCAAGAATGGGAACTGATTGTTGTAAATGCATGATGCGATGCATGTCAATGATGGGAGGGAGAGGGAGAAATAAAGAGAGAGAAGAGTTTGGTCTCAGTTTCCAAAGACCTCTTCGCCAGTAATCATCCTAGTAACAGATTTACACTAATAGCCCCTGACAGGTCGTTTTCCCTCATACCACAGAAGCATAATCCCTGTGAGCTAATGAACAATCAAGTAGGATTTTAAATGCAGAGTAAGTTCCAGACCTGATCCTCCCACCTTTTCAACACACCACGTCCCCTGCCCTGCAGAGTAGCCAGCAGAACCAGCCCTGCATGGACGTCTCCCTCAGACACACATCAGAGATGATAAGTTGATACGTTTATCCTACAGTCGACAAATACCACATGGAGAGGATGCTGAGGAGTCCAAGAAGCAGCCAATAAGGACATCTGACTCCGTATTGGATTTTAACAAAGCGTTGTGTTCTCTTTCTTCGGTCGTCTGTCTTTCTCCCTGGGACAAGGAGACTGAGGTAGGTTGGAGCTCTGTGTGCTGTGTTACACCTCTTTCTGCTTTGAACTTCAAGTTTCATCCAACTTCTATATCCTGCATGTTTCTGATTTACACTGCAAGATGGATTGTGTATTAATTACTGTTCATTACAAGTTCACTTTAACTCTGACTTCAATTAGATGTTTAAAACGTAGTCTGCTGTTTGGGATCGTATGTCAGTAGCAGCAAAGCAAAGCCCTAAGGTGTCATCATTTGGTAATTGGATTTGGGAGATTGAGGACAGCGAAGCATGCATCCTAAGGTATCACTTTCAATACTTGTATCATGTCCAGAGATAAGGATTAGGTCTTTATGAGAGCTTCAGACACCAGTGATCCTAATGGGTTTGGTTATATCTGAGAAATTGTGTTCAATTTCTATGACCTGATGTACTGTGCACATTCGGTTGGTAAATGGTAAACCCACAAATAAAAATACAAAATATCACAGATGATACCCCACATGTGATACGAGCATAGGTGGTGACTTGCTTTGTTATAGATCTGTTATTGAGACTGCTCTTTCTTGTGTGTGTGTATGCTTGCATGTGCATGTGTGTATGGGTATGTGTGTGTGTGTGTGTGTGTTTGTGTGTATGTATGTATGTATGTATATGTGTGTGTATGTGTGTATGTATGTGTGTGGGTGTGTATGTGTGTGTATGTGTGTGTGCACCAGGAGGAGGCCCAACCATGGACATCGGAGGTCTGGAGACGGTGGTGGCCAACTCGGCCTACGTGTCGGCGCGCGGCAGCGTGGACGGAGCCGCCGCCGCCACCATGCGGGACAAGAAGATGCGCGCGCGCCTCAACCTCCCTCACATCAAGAAGTGCGAGCACATGACAACCACTGTGGACGCAGTCTTCGACAGCATGTGTGTGAACCAGCCCATTGGCAAGCGCCTCTTCCAGCAGTATCTGGAGAGCGAGGCGGCCCACAAGAACCCGGGAGATCTGTGGAAGGACATGGAGGAATACAACATCGCCCAGGAGAAGGACCGGGTCCAGAAGGCCCAGAAGATTGTCAACAAGTACTACGACTCGGCCTCCAAGACCTTCTGTCAGTTCCTGGAGGAGAAGGCCATCACACGCGTCAAGGAGGACCACAAGAACGTCCGCGGAGACCTCTTCAAGGAGAGCGAGCAGCAGCTTCTGAAGCATCTGGAGAGCGCGGCGCTCGCGGGCTTCAAGGGCAGCATGTACTTCCTGCGCTACGTGCAGTTCAAGTGGCTGGAGAGCCAGGCTGTCGACGAGGAGTGGTTCATGGACTTCCGGGTGCTGGGGAAGGGAGGGTTCGGAGAGGTGCACGCCTGCCAGATGAGGGCCACAGGCAAGATGTACGCCAACAAAAAGCTCAACAAGAAGAGGCTGAAGAAACGAAAAGGCTACGAGGTAACCGCTCTGGCCTACTTTAGGACACACATGTTACCTCACCCCTGACGTCATCCCGGTACTGTAATTACATTAAAACACAAGTGGACACTGGCAGGGAAGAGGAAAGGCAGAAATGTGAGACAAGATTATGTAGGCTGTGTGAGTGCAGAGATTAAGTTCACATCTTATCAGGGCCAGAATGGCTCAAAGTAAAGAGGCTTGAGGATCTGGGAGAGACCCTGCAAAGCAGCTCAGAGCCCAACACAGGGAGGGTGACCAAGCGCTAGACCCCTGTTTGTCAAAGCATTAGAGGGTAATGAAGATTAACCTATTGCTAAAACTGGGCTGACTGTGTCCTGGATACACTATTACTGCAGTGTGTTACAATGTCCCTTAAGGTGCAATACTGCATGATGGATTGCAACGGAGGATAATGCAGCTGTTGGTTATCAATACAGCTGAAGTCATTTAACATACGCTTTTATTATAAGATTCAAACACTGTCCCTTTTGAGCTAGGATGTCAGGGAGCCATCTCCCTTAATGCTGAGTCCTAGTGTATTCTCCAATACTTTCTACATGCACTCTTTCTACATGGCTTTGCATGATATGACTCAAATGTCCATTTAAGTGACTTCTCTTGCCGCCCTCTCTTCCAGGGAGCGATTGTGGAGAAACGCATCCTGGCCAAGGTGCACAGCCGCTTCATCGTGTCGCTGGCGTACGCCTTCCAGACCAAGCTGGACCTGTGTCTCGTTATGACCATCATGAACGGAGGAGACCTCAGGTGCAGCTTCCTGAACGACACCCAATCGCAACGCCTTCGTTCAGCAGTGGTTTTTGATCCAAAGAGACTCACAGGAGGAGGATTGAACCTGCAACCTCTCGATCTGTAGTCAAATGCTTTGTCACTCTGATACAAACACAAGCACACAGGCACAAGGAGACACACACAAACACAGTCACAGACACACACACAACACAAGCACACACACAGCCATACAAACACACACACAGCCACAAAAACACACACACATAGCCACACACACAGCCACAAAAACACACACACACAGCCACACACACAGCCACACAAACACACATTGCCACACACAAACACACACAGGTAGGCGTCTGTGCAGCTCTGCATGGGTAATGATCTCTAGTCGACAGTGTGGGAACATCGAGAGCTCCTGCTGATCTGTGTAATCAGCCTAAGTCAGCTCCCCCCGCCAGCCAGCTCACAGACGCCGAGCTGCACACGGCGTGACGGCATCACCTGACCTGCTCCTTCACAATCCCACCCTGTGTGAAAGAGTTAAATTGGTTCAACTCACTCCACGGTATAAATAATGTCCCAACTGCAAGAAGGTGTCCGCAGGCGTCGCTGCCTAGAGTGGTGTTTATGTTCCGAGTCAATAAACTGTCTGTGCTTTCGACAAACAACCCAGCCGTCTCTCCCTCCCCTCCGTCTGACTCCCTGTCCGTTACTTGGCTCTAGGTTCCACATGTACAACGTGGATGAGAAGAACCCAGGTTTCAACGAGCCCAGAGCCTGTTTCTACACGGCGCAGATCATCTGTGGGCTGGAGCACCTGCACCAGCATCGCATCGTCTACCGGGACCTGAAGCCCGAGAACGTGCTCCTGGATGATGGAGGTTCGTCTGAGAGAGGCCCCCAGAACGGGCCTAGTCGTAGGACCCATGCTTCGTACGTCTAGACTGATATACGTAGCCCCATCATCCCTATGTCCATACTGAGTATTTTTTTGAAACGTTGCATGTGGTAAGTTGAGGTTTGTGAAACACCTTGGAAGGAAAGGAGATTCAAATGAGCACCCTGATCCCGACTGTGAGAGCCATGCACACACACAGTGTCTTGTGATGTATAACCTAGACCCCCCCCCCCCTCCCCCCTCACCCCCTCCCACCAGGTCACGTCCGTCTGTCAGACCTGGGTCTCGCCGTGGAACTGCCCCCAGGGAAGGACACCACCAACGGCTACGCAGGCACCCCAGGTACGAGAGGAGGGAAACCCTCGAGTCTTCACTGACCTTCTGCACGGCGGAGCGCTGCAGGTTCTCTCAGCCGGGGGGTCTCATGCGTGTCTTGGTCTCGTTCAGGTTTCATGGCTCCGGAGTTGCTTCAGAAGAAGGACTATGACTACAGCGTGGACTACTTCACGCTGGGGGTCACCCTATATGAGATGGTGGCTGCCAAGGGCCCTTTCAGATTGAGAGGAGAGCAGGTAAGTTACGTTGTTCTGGGAGTTTGCAGGTGTAAACTGTTGCTTGACCTGGAATAGCAGGTACAATACAGGTAGTTAGAGGGCCAAAACAGGTAGTTATCGTTGATGAGTGACATTTGAATGGTTTCGTTTGACTCAGGTTGAGAACACAGAGGTGACTCGGCGTATCCTGAACGACCCTGTGTCGTACCCAGATAACTTTGGGAAGGAGTGCATGGCCATGTGTGAAGGGCTGATGGAGAAGGATCCAGCCAAGCGCCTCGGCTTCAAGAACAACGATTGTGCCGACTTGAAGAACCATTCATTCTTCAAAGAGCTCAACTGGGGACGCCTGGAAGCGGGTTAGGGATTCCAGCACACTCACACAGACACATAAACTCCAACTAAAAACTCACTCCCAGATCGTTTATGAACTTTTTGATGATATTCTTGGTGTCGTCCTGTTGTATCTAAAACGGAGGGAGTCAGGTGGCTAAGCGGTTAGGGAATCGGGCTAGTAATCAGAAGGTTTCTAGTTCGATTCCTGGCCATGCCAAATGATGGTGTGTCCTTGGGCAAGGCACTTTGCCCTACTTCACCTTACTTGCCTGGAGCGTCTGCTAAATTACTAAATGTAAATGTAATATGGCTCTCTGTCCCTCCCAGGCATGATTACGCCCCCGTTCATCCCAGACCCCAAGGCAGTCTACGCCAAAGACATCAGCGACGTGGGAGCCTTCAGCACCATCAAAGGCGTCGTCATCGACAACAAGGACACGGAGTTCTACGGCGAATTTGCGTCCGGTAACGTCCCCATCCCATGGCAGGAAGAGATGATCGAAACGGGGGTGTTTGGGGAGCTCAACGTCTGGGCGGAGAAAGGCAAGCTGCCCAACGACCTGGACCCTAACTTTATCCCTGTGGAGTCCAAGGGGGGCGCGTGCGTCCTGCTCTGAGCCCGGTTAGCTTGGTGCTGCAGACTGTCAAGAATACCGTATCGATTGTGAATATAACTGTGTAAAGTACGTAAATGGAGTGTAACATAGATTAAAAAATATTGCAAAAAGGGATTTTTAAATAGTTTTTAAAAGTAACTGTCTGCCCCTACCAGACCCCCACCAAATAATTCATGCAATAAATACAGAGTTCACTGATTTCCCATTCTTCACTTAAGATTAACTATGAGCTGTTTTCATACGTAATGAGAAATGGAATTGTAATGTATGATTACACAATGTATACTCTATAGATATATTTATAGGCCTGTAGGCTATACTGTACATATGGTGTGAAATATTTAGTTTGTATCATCACATTTTGTCGTTTATGTAATGTGTCAGAAAAAATCAATAAAAGATACTGGATACTGTTTTACTTCACAACATGTCTTTGTATGAAACCCAACTGTAAGGCATCTACTTGCAGGAATGAAGCTAACATTAGCTACTGCTATGGAGCTATTGTCACCTATCTACAGCTATGGAGCTAACATTTGTCTCTACTATGGAGCTAACTTTATCTATCCATACCTATGGAGCTAACACTATCGACAACTTTGTAGCTATTCACGTACACATTTCTTATTTGATAGTGAATCTCTGTACACAAAACACAAAACTGTTACTCTATGGACTTCCCCTTGAACAGACTGGTGTGTAAAAACCACAGCAAATGCAGAAGTGGTCTAATGAGACTGTACATTTTATACAGTCCGTCTTTGTGTCAGAAAATCCCTCAGCTTGGCAGGTATGTAAAAATTTTCATCTTCATCCACTCAGACTATTGAGTTACTCTACTCAAGCTGTTGTGTTCTCCCTGAATAATTTTTGTTGCAAATCAGGTATGTTGTCTTTCTCTGTGCCGTTCTCTCTGAAGGTGATGTGAAGCCTTAGTCTCTCTACCCAACTATCTCTTTTGATTCTCCGTTCTCAAACTCTTTGGATTCTCTATGCTCTTTTGAATCTTTGACTTTGACATTTGTTTCGTCATTACCATCTAGTGGAGCATCTCTGATCTCCCCTAATCTATGGACATGGAGAAATTGCAACGACGCCCACGGATTCCCCCTAAACCCAATCTCAAAGACTTGACTGTAAAAAGGCCAAACCAAAGGCTGTCAGTGGAAAGTAACAAGGGCAGCAGGACCCAGGAGAGGAAGGAGAAGTTTACCATTGTCCATCACAGCACCCAGAAAACTGAGCTTGTTTATGGGTCGCTTGTAGAAGCAGGCCAGCCTCTCACCGAAGCTACGATACCTCTGACGTCCAGAGCACAGCGAGGACCGACCTCTATACCCCAGTCCCACTGCATGGCCCAGCGGAACAAGTCCAGCCAACACCAGGGCATGCGTACACCTACCCAGCAAACAGGGAACAGATCAGGTTGGATATTTACATGACCAAACTTACTTAACTAGTGAACTTGAAGTAAATAAATATGGCCAGATGTGTAATGAAAAAAAAAAAAAGCGCTGCTCTTGAAAATGTACGGTGAATATGTTTGAAATGTGACAAAGTACAACATACATTTATCATCCACTTTCAGCACCAGATGGACGTGAAGAGAATGTGTCGGTTGGTGCGGCTGCGGATGAAAACGAAAGCCCAGCTGCGCCCTCAAGTGGTCAACTTGCAACACAGCAAACCTGCATTTGTCAGACGAACAGACCCGGGATGAAGTTGGTCTGGGTGCCGATATGGGACCTGAATGAGTATGTGGATGAGTACGTGGTTGCTGGCAATGGGAAAGGGAGAGGAGAGCAGGCGGAGGAGGGAGAGGAAGATTCGAAGCAGAAGCCCAACGTAGCGTCTCCTCCAGTCGAGATACTCAGGCCCCAACACAACATCTCTCCGGTGAAAAAGGAGTCAATGTATGATTTCCTGACGGACGCCCCCAACTATCTCACACTCC
This sequence comes from Osmerus mordax, assembly GCF_038355195.1. Taxonomy (NCBI): domain Eukaryota; kingdom Metazoa; phylum Chordata; class Actinopteri; order Osmeriformes; family Osmeridae; genus Osmerus; species Osmerus mordax. Next base: position 10,752,997 of record NC_090068.1, on the reverse strand, counting down.
TCGACACGCCTCCAGGTTCCTCCTCTGAAAACGCTGGGCCTCGCGGATCACCTTACAAACGCACGCCAACGGCATCTTCTGCTGCCCAGACCTGCAGCTCTGAACAAAGTACAAAAAGGAACATCCCTCTACCCCCCCGCCCTCCCACCCCCCACCATCGCCCTCCCACCCCCCACCATCGCTCTCCCACCCCCCACCATCGCTCTCCCACCCCCCACCATCACTCTCCCACCCCCCAGCATCGCCCTCCCACCCCCCTGCATCCCCGTCCCTTTCCACCTGCTCCTGTGCCCAGTCTGCGCCCTCTGCCCCTCCTGCCCTCTGCCTCCAGCCCTGCCCCCACCTACCCTCAGCCACTGAACCCCCCCGCCTCTTTCTATGATGACTTGGATGGAGAAGACCAACCAGACACAGAGGAAGGAGAGGAGTGAGTCTTGTTAGATGAGAAAGCTCCAGTGTGTTTTTGTCACGACACGTGATACCCACCATGTTTTAACGCCTCATTCTGAGCATTGTGATGTTTGTTTCCACAGAGCCACGGTCCTTTCAGGTGGTCCCAGGAGGATCTCCTCAGACTGGGAGTCCCAGAGGGAGAATGGTACAAGACGACTTGCCTTTATCATAGTAATGTGTTCATTTAGCAGATGCTTCTATAAAAGCAAAGCACAGGAGGGGGATTTGAACCTATGACCAACTGATCTTGTGTCCGTCAGTGCCACTGTACCAGGACTACCAGGCAGAGGCCATCAAGGAGGCGCTGCGTGTCCAGAAAGTGTGTGAGGGAGGCGGGGTGAAGGCGGGGCTGCGGGGGGATGTGAGGAAGAGCTGGGCCCTGGGGTCCGACGGCCTGGCTGAGCCCAGGAAGGGCCCAGGGGATGTCACTCTATGGCGGGACCTGCCCGTGGTCCGACACAGCGGCCTGCTGGAGAGTCTACCCTACCAGGAGCTGCAGAGGCAGGAGGTGAAGACGATCATGGAGCAGATAGAAGTTGTCACTGTTTCAAGACATAATGATAAATTATACACAATTACATTTTGTTAGTTTAAAATGTGATAGTTTTTATCTAAAGCGACATGCAAATAGTAGATGTAGAAAGTACAGGATCAGAAGTGCCAGGGATGTGATTTATAGTTTTTATTGTGACACCTAGTCTGATGTGGTCTACTTCCTGTCTGTCGGCCACTTCCTGTCTGTCAGAGCATGTTTGAGGTGCTCACCTCAGAGGCGTCCTACCTGCGCTCCCTCAGAGTGCTCATGGATCATTTCCTGATGTCTCGCGACCTGGAGGAGACGCTTGTCGTCCACGACAAGAGGATCCTCTTCTCCAACGTCCTGGACGTGTGCGAGGTCAGCGAGAGGTACGTGTGAGCATCAGACAGAATGAATCTGAATCTGAATCTGAATTCCGAGACATTTGAATCTTGATACTAGGTTCTTGAATGATCTGCTGGAGAGAGTGGATGAAGGCATCAGGATAAGTGATGTGTGTGACATCATCTACAAACACGCCGAGCACAACTTTAACGTCTACATTGATTACATCCGTGACCAAGACTACCAGGAGAAGGCCTACAGCTCCCTTATGTGAGTCACAGTCACTGAAGACCCCCCTCTCTGTAATACATTAAACATTATTAAATTTAGAGCATTATCATGCAAGGTGATTAAAACAAAAGTTTTTTCCCCCACCAACACCGGTTAGTATACCTATAAGTCCAACGGATGCTGTGTCTGCTCTCTGGTAACCCCCCACCCCTTTGCTGTGCAGAGAGAGCAACAAGGCGTTTGCTGTGGTGATGGCGAGGCTAGAGGCGTCTCCTCTGTGTCGCCGGCTGCCTTTCCCCTCCTTCCTCCTGCTGCCTCTACAGAGGATCACCCGCATCAAGATCCTGGTCCAGGTGAGCGGCTGACCCAGACGCTGTGTACGCTGCAGACCATTCCTAAGTACAACGGTACTTAGGAATGGTTTGCTGGACCCCATGTTAGTTTCCTCAAGGATCACAATGACTCTTGCTTAGAGTCTTGCTGCTCTTGTTGGTTAGTGGTAACTAATTTAAATTGTTGTACTCGCTGTGAAATATTTTTTACTGTTGCTTGCTATTCTACAGATACACTTGCACTTATAGCGATTCATGTTGTTTAATTGTAACTTGTTTAACTACATGCTCTTATGGTTCTTCCCTTTGGCACTTATTTTGGTTGTTCACAATGTGTGCTTCATGTTTTGGCCACCCGCAATGTCTTTGGGGCTATCTTGTTGTTATTATCAGTTACTTATGCACTTTGTAAAGCTCTCTCTTGGAAGTCGCTTTGGATTTTTTTTTTTTAAGCGTCCGCTAAATGAATAAATGTAAATGTTAAGGGGGAAGAAGGAGAGCTCTGGTGTTTAGCTGCTCTTTCAGCCACAACGTGCCTGTGTCAGCTGCTAGCGCCATGTGAACCAAGTCGTGTCTGTGGTTTCCAGAACATCCTGAAGAGGACTCAGGAGGGCAGCAGAGAGGAACACAGCGCCACGCTGGCCCTGACCACCGTCTCCGAGGTAACCAGGTCTCACACGAGCAGGCTTACATTTGGACATTTTAGTCATTTAGCTGACACTTCTTTTTCCAAAGTGAATCAACACGATGGAAGATCAAGAAGTGATAGTTCTGACAGTATCAGAGTCAAAGAATGGTTTGTATTTATTCTTCACATAGCAAAGCAACCACATCTCAGTTACCAGGAACAGAACAACAACATCTTGATGACAGAAGCTTGCAAATTACTGTACGATGAACAACAAATAATACTACAGTGCAATGACAACATCTTCGTTCAGGAAGTCCAATTTGACCCCTAATTCAAAAATGTTTTCAGCTCATCAAGAAATCCAACAAGCTGGTGGGTCAAATGAAGCAGATGGAGGAGCTCATTCAGATCACCAACCAGCTGGAGTTTCACGGGCTCAAGGTGCGCCGTCACAGCGTACTGACCTCGAGAGCAGTGAGGATGAGGAACATGGACGATAGAGCGATGAGTCACCAACCCCTGTCCTGTGTCCCCGTCAGGCCCTCCCCCTCATCTCCAAGACCCGCTGGCTGGAGAAACGAGGAGAGCTGCAGGAGCTGACCAAGAGTGCGTCCCTCTTCAGCTTCGGACTCAAGCTCACCCCCTTGTACCTCTTCCTCTTCAACGATCTTCTCCTCGTAACGCAGAAGAAGAGGTGAGCTTTGAGGAAACTTCTTTGCGAAATGTCTCGTTCACCTCCCACCTCTCCATCTCTCTCCCTCCATCTGTTTCTCTCCCACCTTTCCTCCAATTCACCGACATCGCTTCTCCACCTGTCCCCTATTTCTCCATATCACCCCTCTCCTTTTACCCACCTCCCTCCTCCACCTCCTCTCCAGCCCAGAGCGCTACGTAGTGATAGACCACGCCCATCGCGCCTTGGTGCAGGTGAAGGCAGTGGACACAGGTGACCTGGGGTCCCGGTACGAGCATTCCTTCTCTCTGCTGCTGCTGGAGAACCACCGAGGTCAGGCCAGCGAACGCCTACTGAAGGCTCCCTCAGGGTGAGCACATACAGCCCTAATAGTTAGCCTACTTCAGAGTCAATATACATCTTCTCCTCATCTCTCTCTAACCCATCTCCAAGATGATACTGTAGCTGGCTCGAACAGAAGGCAGGTTGGATGTTGTGTGTGAGGGTCTGTCCGTCTGTTGTAGGTCAGACCTGCATAGGTGGATTGGAGCATTCCCCTCCATGAGTGAACCCAGCAGAGAAGAGGTGGTGTACGAGGACTGGGGTAGGTAGTCTGTCACGTGGACGCACTGACTGGTGTCTTTACAGGATACTGTGATATTTATGTTTGAACTTGAAGACTCCCAGAGACATGGCTGTGTTCTCTCCTGTCCTGTGTGTTTGAATGAAGGTAATGACAAAGAAACATTTCCATCCTGGATGGACAATAAAGTTCTGTTCTGTTTCAGACTGTCCACAGGTTCAGTGTGTGGAAGTATACAGAGCCCAGCAACGTGATGAACTGTCCCTGGAGCCAACAGACATCATCAATGTGTTGCGGAAGACCCATGAAGGTAGGTTAGATTTTTTTTTAAGTATATAAATTGAAAAACAGGACTGCTCTAGGCAAGAAAATACTTATCTTCTATAACATCCTTCATATCCATTAACATCCATGTCTCCTCGCCCACCAAGGTTGGTACGAGGGACTCCGTCTCCTGGACAACGAGAAAGGCTGGTTTCCTTCCAGGGTTGTCGTGGAGATAACAAACGAACATGTGAGGAGACGGAATCTTCGGGAACAGTTCCGGATCACTCAGGCAACGGCTGCCATTGGAACAGAAAGCTGAGGCACATACTGGACCTCACTGAGGCACATAGGCCTACTGGACCTCACTGAGGCACATACTGGACCTCACTGAGGCACATACTGGACCTCACTGTCAGCTATCAACAGACTCCTCTCACAGCACAGTTTCCAAATCACTAGGAACTGTTGTTATATATTCACATGTATCCAACATGATCATCCAACCTCAATTACATTTTATTTTTCTCACTAGCCTATGTTCAAAGTAAACAGCTACATGTAGCCATTTCTTTCTTTTTTTTATCCATCCATAAATTGTAAATAAATAAATCATTAATTTAGGCAAGTTGGTGTTTTATTGTACTGAAATTTTGTGTCAGGTGAAAAAGATGCTGGCCTCTGGGCCAGCACGGTACTCTGCAGCAGGGGGGCCCTGCTCAGCTCCCAGGGGCGCACACACGCCCCCTGGAGGACAGGAGGACTTCCAACTGCAGGAAACCCAAAACAGTCAAGCATGTCAAAGCATTGAGAATAGTTCATCATAGAATACTATTGATGTCTATGACTGCTTTATATGATGTGTAAAAGCTGAAATGAAGGATACCTGTTTCAGTTATCACCTATTAGTTGGAAATATTTGCCTTTTTGTTCCCCTGAAAAAGGAGATTTTTGATTAGAGAGTGCTATCCCTGTTAGTTGTGTGTGTGTGTGTGTGTGTGTGTGTGTGTGTGTGTGTGAGAGACTCTCACCCCAGGGTCTCCAGGCCTCACCTCTGATGGAGAGGTGATGCTGAATTCTGAAGGGCTGGAGGCTCTACCCCTGTTGCGGGGAGGGAAAAGCCGGGAGCGAGAGGCTCTACTGGGGGCCCAGGGGGAGACATGCCTGGGGTGGTAGAGGGACATGGAGCGACTGCCATTCAGCGGATAGACACAGCCGAGAGGAACCCTAAGGAAGGAAGTTTATTAAGATGTGCGTTGGACCACTGGAAGAGAGACGCCGAACAGTGATGAAGACCAAAGTCTCACCTGAAGAGGGGATACGGGACATTTGTGGCGGAGTATCTCACTTCGTTGGTGTATACCACCTGGTCCTCCTCCACCTACGACAGAGTAATACAGGAACAGCATGGGCAACAAGTGGACACGCATACTTTAGTACATCTTTTAACAGAGTCTTCCGACCCTTTGCTTCAGGTCTGAACAGAGCCCGGGACTCACGTTTCTGATGGTGCCACAGGAGTCCAGAGAGAAGCTGAAGATGGCCCGTGTCCCGTCCACTTGGACTGGGGTACAGCTGGGGTCCAGTAATGTGGTGAGACTGGGATCGATGTCCAGGGAGGCCGAGGACAGGTCCACCATCACCACCACTCTGTCGTCGGGCAGACACACTGCGGGGGGGGACATGCCCATCAGAACTACCAGGCTTTCATTTACATTGGACGGGTGTCTAAATGACTAAATGTGTCCCAGATTCGTCAAGAAGCTCTTAACACTAAGCGCTTCTTAGGAGCATTCTAAGAGAGTTTATTAACGAATCTGGGACACCCGGCCATTGTCATTTAGCAGACGCTCTTATCCAGAGCGACTTACAGTAAGTACAGGGACATTGCCCAAAGGCAAGCAGGGTGAAGTGCCTTGCCCAGGGACACAACGTCATATTGTACGGCAGGACCAGGAATCGAACCGGCAACCTTCTGATTAGTATCCTGATTTCCTAACCGCTCAGCCATCTGACCCCCCTTTAGGTTTAAAATGGCATGGGCATAGTTCAGAAGCAGAACATTTGCCTGCAGACCAAGCAGGTCCCAGGTTCAAATCCTCCCCATATACATCGCTTTGGATAAAAAGACGTCTACAGGTGAATTAATTACAAAGATATTTATGTGAATGGCCCTGTGGACACTGATGTAGTAAAACAGCATGGAGGATGGGGATCTGGGTGACTTGGATGAGGATAGTGAAACCTGGATCTCTTTACCAAGCAGTTCCCTCACAGGAAAGACACATTGCTGGGTGAAGGTGCTCTCCTCTCTGGACGTCTCCTTGTCCTCCACGCTCACCTCCACATTTACCACCAGACCCTGAATACCTAGACCCTGTCGGGATCAGAAGAAGCAGATAAGAGATCACCTAGGAACCAGCTCAACCCCTCCCCTGGTTAGTTCCATTCCCACCTCGTAGGCCATGCCCAGGCCATAGAGAGGGATCTGCAAGGTGGAGTAGTTCTTCATGGAGATCAGCTCATAGCCCGCCAGCTCCACCAGCTCCTGGTCCAGCCTCCGGCCGCCGATATACACCTCCCACTGGGAGATCATGTTTCCAAGATGCACCAGCAGCCGAACCCCTTTATCCGTACAGTCCCCCTCCACCCGGGGCAGGACTGCAGGACACACGGACAACAGGACATGGTTAGTTGGGACTGGAGAGTAGCAGTATTAGAGTGCATCACTTCCTGTTGCATTGATTTTACGCTGTACCTTCTAGACGCACTATTTATATGTCGCTTTGGATAAAAGCATACATTTATGAAAATGTTTTGAATAAAACGAGAGTTCAGTTGCAGCATCACGAGCCGACTGACCAACATCCTGCAGATCTGTCTCCACGGTGATGGGGTGGTGGAAGAGCTCTCCATGGGGGGAGAGGATGAAGGTGAAGGCCCCAGTCAGCCTGTAGTTTCTATAACCATTCCCTACATACTAGGAGAGGACAAACAGAGACCAGAGTCAGTAGCAGACAGAGACAGTCCAGAGGACATCACATGGACTATACTATAGACAGGAGGATTTACAGGGATATAACTGCCTCTGCCCTCACCTTCTGGGACACCAGGGGGTGTGAGAAAGGGATTTGGAGCAGGTAGCCATGGGTGCCATTTGGGAAGGGGACTTCTGAGAGCTTGAAGCCGAGATGTGGCACCTCGTCCCAGGACACAGTATGCTCCCCGACACTGAGGTAGGAGAAGAAGACATCCGGAGGGAAGGAGCCCACAGCTACGGAGAACACGCGCTCCGCTGCCTTGGTCACTGTAGCATAGCAACAAACACAAACTCCATAACACCTTGGACATCAGAGACAAAACAAGGACGATGCTGTGGTAGAGGCGTCTCAAACTGGCTGGTGTTGTGAGGAGACTTGCCGTTGATGAGTTGGGGTGTTTGAGGGAGTTGCTTGATTGACAGGGACCTGTAGGAGCGGGAGACTGTCATCGGCCAATGAGCATCCTCCCACTGCTGCATGTAGAACAGATCCAGGAAGTAGGACTGGAAATAATGGCCATCCTGCACATGGCTCTGGGAGGGAGAAGGACACCTTACATTTGATTTATTTTAGTAGAAGCTTTTATCCAAAGCTACATACAAACAGAGGGGTTAGGAATGGGGGATAGGTGTCGATGACCATCTACATTCCACCTCTATACCTTGATGTATCCTCCTTCTGCTCCGAATGGAATCCTGATTTCTATGTTCCCCCCCTGTTTCCTAATGATATATCCTCGTTGTCGGGCTGTGCAGTTGCTAACAAGGCGTCCCTCCACGCCCACCCTCAGGCCCCTGTCTCTAAAGGGCGCCCGCACCAGCGGGGTCAGTCTGATGGGGACGGTCCACAGAAGGTTTCCTCCATCCATGGTGACCTTTTCTTGAAGAGTGGAGGGGTGAGATTCTCACACATTTCAAAGTTGATGTATTTCGATTTTAACATGGATGAAAATTCAAAATTCATGAAAATCTCTATCCTGACAGGAGACATACTTGTGGTGCAGGCCACGGACGCGTCCACTTGCAGAAGTGCCCACTGGTGTTTATACAGGATGCTAGCGCTCACCACCTCCACCTCAACACCATTCTCCTGAGACGATAAAAAAAAAAAGGTTAAAAAGGTATTTGAATAGCCCAACAAGAAAGACACACCAAAACGTATATGGAAAAGGTAAAAAAACTAACAAACAGCTGATTATAACACAACAGTAGAGTATAACCATAGAATATTCAGGAGTAGTAGTACCTGCTGCAGCTTGTAGGAGAGGCGGGAGTCGTAAGCACAGCGCAGGATGATGCGTGCGTCACTGACGGTGACGTGGTACCCTAAGAGCTGGGCCGTCTCCACCGGCACCGTTTCCTTCTTGGCGGGGGGGCTCTCCGGCCCGTGGGAGGAGCCGGGCACACGGAACACCACCCGCCACTCGCTCATCCCCTCGTCCAACATCTGGAAGCACACACACACACACACACACACACACACACACACACACAACAAGGAAGGTTCAACAAACCTGAAGACGCCGTGGAGATCTGGAAGGAAGGAGCCGTGCTGGTGTTCAGGAGAGGAGGGTGACCTCACCTCGGGTGGAAGCGCCATCCACTCCACTCCCTGGTGAGCGGCAGGAGGGAGAAGCTTCCTTACGGAGACCTGACACAACGATCCCAGATCCCAACAAATCCCCTCAGATGAGTCAAGAAAGTAAAGATTCGAGACGTATAATAGAAGAAACTTGACAGAGTCACGGTCATATTTCTCATGGAGCTCTGCTGACCTCCATGTAGTTCTCCTCACAGATGATCTCGCGGGATTTCCACGGGTGCTCCAGCAGGCAGCTAAGCTGTAGAGGGTAGGACCTCTCCTCTCCCTGCTCATCTTGGTGCAGAAACCACACAAGCAGACTGAAGTCTGAATCTTTCTGGAAGACAAACAGAGCCTACAGTTATATCTATAAATATGTTCCATAACCTATGAGTTTTTGTATTAAGTCTGCAGGAGCCATTAATTTATTCTTTCGCCCACAGTTGCTCATCACCTCATTTACTACATAGCACGCCAAGAAAGAGGCTCTGAGGACTAAGTCCCCCTTGGTGTCCAACACCATGGTGTAGCCACATTCTGCAGCCTGTTGTCTGCGCAGTATGTGGAGTCCATCGCTACCTGTCAATCAATTTCGGGTGTTAAAAAAAATAATTAAATGGATGACATCTCTCAATTATTTTGAGCATAGATCATCATTTCGTCCTTCAGATTTAACATCACTCACCTTCGACAGCAAATCGGAATTTTGTACCAAGGAAATTTAAGCTGACAGCGACCCAGAAATGACGATCCTGACATTCGGTTCGAAACATCCCTTTCGAAAATGAGGACGTGGTTTAACATTATCAACAGGCTCCAGACTATGCTAGGCAATGTTTTGGTGAACCCATGTTGTCATTTTACTTACCCGGGGGTGCATTGTCAGCTCTGCAAATGTGTAGTAGGCAACACAATATACTGGAATAAAAGGTAAACAAACATTTAAAAACGTTTACTGTACCCTGAAGAACAGTCGTAAATTTTGCACACACCCAAATGTAATTCAGTGAACAACTGATTAATTATATGCAATGCATGACATATTTTGTCACTCTTTTTGATAGCTTACCACATGTATGTTGTGTCATTCATGATTGAGATTTTTCTCTAAACGGTATTTTTAAACGTTCAAGGTATTTCAGTTTGTAAAATGTAAAAGGACCATCGAATTCTATTTCTTTTTTTCTACTTCTTGAGATTCCTCATTCATTTGAATCTGGCTCGTTCTCATGTCAGAAGCCGTTTTGATTGGGTGTCGAACACACACCTGTGGACGACCTAGCCCTAATTAGTGTGGCATCAAATCAATTAAGTGCACAGACCCAATCCTTGAGATGGTCTTGCTTCAATAATGATCCAGACAATTATGTAACATTGATAGAAAAGGGAATGTTTATGTTTTATGTATGATTTGTTTTTGTAATACATCGATAAGGCGCTGATACAAGAAGGTCAAGAAGGTGATGATGAGTCGTAGGAAGGAAAACGACCATGTTTCCGGTTATGACGCAATATATTATTACTGTATCCGTAAACATGGAGGCTGTTGTTGACGAAGTTGTAACGCCGGAGGATCTTTCGGTGAGTTTATCTCAGTGTCTCTTTATGGGTTGGTCTGAACATCTTTTCGATGCGGAATGATTAATGTGACGAATGTGGGTATTAGATGATGGAGGCTGCATTGTACGAGCATTATCGTGTTGAACTCGTACGGCTAGATAATATAGCTAACTAGTTAGCCTAGCTTTAGCAATGGTTCGTTTACCATTGACTGACACACGTCGCATCGTCTGTCATTAACATACTGGAATAGTGTTGCCTTAATCCAAATGAGTCAATATAGTAGCAATTGACTCTGCATTGTTTTCTCAGAAATTTGAAAAGAAGTTTAAAGCCGAGCTGGCCAAAGCGGATGTGACCAAAGATACAAAGTTCGAATATGCATGGTGTCTGATCCGGAGCAAGTCCTCCGGCGACATCAAGAAGGGCATAGTTCTTCTAGACGGTAAATCGAAGTCCTATCAAACGCTATCACCGTATATGATAAGTGCCTACGTGTATGACAAAATCTATCTGGGTTCTGTTTATCGTTGCATGTTGTCTACACAGCAATGGGAACGCAGAGAATAAGAACATTTTAAGACAGATGAACATGAAAGGTGTCATAATTTAATCACAGCTTTTTTGCACAGAGCTGATACACAAAGGAACTAAGGATGACCAGAGGGACTACTTGTTTTACCTGGCAATTGGAAACTACAAACTAAAGGTAATGGGAAGGTATCTCCATGTGTTTTGTGTCTCCATATGATGCCATAATGTGTCTTTTATAAGTGAAGGAACTCCAACTCTATATTTGAATGTCGTCTTTCAGGAGTATGAGAGAGGACTGAAATGCATCCGGATTCTACTGAAGAGTGAACCAGGAAACACTCAAGCTCTGGATCTGGAGACTCTCATTAAGAAGGCGATGAGGAAGGGTGAGCTGAGTATGGGGCTGTGGCATTGATAACACAATCTCATCCCTACTCGCCATATTGTGCCTTTTTGTCACTATAATGACATAGGCGGCAGCTTTTTGTGTTTCTTGTATCTTGACGCAAGCTGAAGCCAACCTTCTGCGCCAGAACAGTCAAACTAAGAGTTCTGCCCAATCGGCAATAGCCTATTTGATGCCATGGAGACACCAGGCTTGTTTCAGCCTAGTGTCTCCAGTTATCATGTTTTTTTCCAAAAGATATATCAATATAGTGTTGTACATTTAATCTCAAAATGAGCACAATTCATGAGTTCCAATTTGATGATGATAATGGATTGTAAATTGTTTTTGTTTTTTTTACCAGATGGTTTGGTTGGCATGGCCATTGTCGGAGGAATTGGCCTTGGTGTTGCTGGATTGGCTGGTCTCGTTGGTCTGGTTGTGTCAAAGAAGATCTGAGAGATGTATCGAAGGACTGCCCCATTCTGCAGCCTGCCGTCTACAAAGTCCATATTCAAATGAATACACTATAACAAGTAACGAAAACTTTTTTTGTGTTTTTTTTTTTCCATGGTTATCCTTCACATAAAACTAACCAGAAGTGCGATTACCCTGTATAGAGGGCACAAGTGAAAAGTGGTTATACGTGCTAAAAGTTTTGCCAGGCTTTTGCTTAAGCCAACATTGTATGATGACTGACACATGGTAGCATTCTGTCAGGAGCTGCTAAGTTACTCACTGTCCTCACGTTTTCATTGCCTGTTTTGGGAAGGGGAAAAAAAAGAACCGATTTAGGTCAATGGACTCCCACCCTATAATAATCCCTCCAACACTACAACATTGTGCACAACCGATTATACTAATTATCTGGTTGACATGTTTAAATCAGGGTCATGGGTGTATCTAGCCCTATTTTGCAGGGGCTGGAGCCCCCCCCCAAAAAAGTTTCATTAGCCCCCCCCAAAAAGTATTATAATATATATATATATATTAATTTTTTTTTTTCATATTTTAAATCAAAATGTGTTAATTTCTCTTCCTAAAACCCACTAGAGGACACTATTTAAAACGATATTTTCCAAAATGATGACAGTATTTTACAATTCCAGAATGAGTACACCCTAAATGGAACCATTTTGACAGTGTTTAAAAAATATAATAGCATAGTGTATATACATAGCCTGTATACATACACATGTATAAAATGTGTTACTGTTTTGAGTTTAAAATGAAACTATAATGGTCACTAAGTTATTTCATGTTTTATATTGTTTGCATGTTTTTTTGTGACACAATCTTCCTGGTTTATGCTGCCAAACAAAGTTTGAGTATTATAAATAAGTAATATATAAATAAAATGTAATGTACCTGTAATAAAGAAACTATTAATTCTTTGGAATCTGTAGCAGCACTCATCAATCACAAACATCAAAATCTATTTGGTATTTATAGTTTTCCTCCATCATTACTGAAGGAGATTTTCCAAACCAATTTTACTCTGACTAGCAGAACTGATTGATTACACCACGTTTGAGCCAACGATTCAATCGAAACTCACACTGCAAATACACATCAAATACTCAGGATTGTGCAAATAATCTTTAACACTGTTGACTTATATTGAGGGCAAACACTAACATAAAACTACACACAAAGTGTATGGTTTGTATAACACATACTGATAAACTAGACCAATACAAGTAGTGCTAAGATACTTCAGTGATGAAGATCTGTTGTTACTATCCTCCTTCTTCTACTGGAAGATTGTATTTATGAAAGAATTAATTAAAAAAAATACAAGTTTGTATCTCATTGACAGTTAATTTAATTCAAGATTTGTATAGTTGATAAAGACTGCATAAAGATCCGGAAGCTTCCTGCCCTACGTGAGGTTGACATTGATGACATTTTGAATTGTTGTGCTGTTCTTGAAGACTGAATTGTAAAGAACGTAGTTTAAGATTTTTAATAGTGGTTTTAAATAGTGTGACGTGTCTTATCTTCCAACCCAATAAGGAAAGTCATTCTCCTAAAAGAAAAACATTGAGTGAACATAAGGTGGTACCGTGGTAACAAGTTAATGTACATGAAAAGTCTGGAACGTTAAAAGAACAACATCTTGATTATAAGCCTGGTGCTGGCTGCTGTAGGTCTGCTAAGGATGTGGCTGAATGTGTGGCATCATGTGACCTGGCATCTGCTCAATGGAGACAGTGTATTGGCAGGCAGCTCACAAACTCAGGCCTTTAAAAGACCTCCAGCACAACAGGATACCCCTGTCACAAGAAGACAAATGCTGTCCAAGGCTGATACACACTAGTTACAATTCTTGTTCTAAAATACTTTTGTTTAATGTTTAAGCTTGAACCTTAGTTTGAATAGTAAGTCCTGGACTGAAGACACTTGACTAATTAAGAGTTGTTGAAGTGTTAAAGTACATCTTTAACAATTTAGTCAAGACAGAGAAATTTGAAGGATGAATTCAACTAGTTACAGCCAATGAGATGGTACAAATGTGGGTCAACAATATGAGGTGGTGGGTTCAAAACTGTTGATGCTGAAGTTTATCAAACAAAAGATTAACAGAAAAAAGCGATAAGATAAATTATTTATACACCGTGTTTTATTGTACTGTTCATTAATTGGAACTTTGTACTGTGTACTGTATCACCCACCATAACTCAGGTATACATCTGAAAAGTAGCCCATAGTCACATTTCCTCCATATATAAAAACGGGTGAAGCAGGTTTCCCAACAGGTGTCCACAGCCAAATCAGAATGAATCCACATTACATCTTAAGTTCCTTACTAGTGATGTATTGGCCAGCATCTCCCCTTGATGTGGTTAACCTGTGAATATCTGTAAGCTGTACTGTACCTTCAAACACTGCCTGCTCTTTGGTCAATGTATTACTCATGTTCAAAACCCCGCACAGTGACAGATCCATTTATACATCACGACCCATTCCCTCTTAGACAAACATCTTATGTTCATGAAAGAGCAGGTGTTGGAACAAATTCTTTGTCATGCTTCACATTTGTTTGCTGCTAAATCGTTGCAAATCCAGTAGACCTATGAATCACCAATTTCCTGATCTACGTTTCAAATGTATACTCTGCAATAATGCTCTGCATTTACTTTTATTCCTTAATTTAGTTCCTCCATAGACCTGCACCAAAAGCCCAAACTAGATAAGTAAAACAAGACAACATCGAGAACGGATAGTTTTTCTGATATATCTTATCTGTCATAGTGTTTGCACAGGGGCAGTCGTGTGGCCGGTCAGTATTGCGTCCTCTGACTTGTGAAAGCGACCACTACCTATATTAACACTACTTTACCCATATTTTACGCCATCAAAAAGCTAATCTTTTCTTTTTGGGGTTAACCAAATTCATCTAAAATACACAAGAATATATAGTATCCCTTTAGTCTTCATTGGACACAAAACTTATCCTGATGTCGCCAAATGGTTTGTTACACAGGACCATCTGGGAAGTCGTCCATGGAAACTGATTGCAAATGAGGGGAAAACACACTTTGCAAGTGATTGGATAAACCATCTCCTGTCTCTTACAGGTCTTGATTTCTCTAATCCAGCTGAGTTGCAATGTTACACAACACTTTCCAGAAATCAACTTTTTATACAAAACTATCCTGAGGTCCCTCGTTGTCTGCCTCTTATACTGTTTAAATAACCTATATTGTGGATAATGACTGTTGTAAGACTATAAAGTAGCCTAGGCAATTTGAATTGCAGAAAGGGATAGGCCACTTGTGTGATCAGTTCTGTTCGATGACAGTAGGCCACAACAATATTTAACAAATTCCGCAATGGGGACAGTAAAGTATTGGCTAAAGAAAGATCTGTGACAATGGGATGAGCGTGTCACTGTTTACCACACATTAAAGGATATATCAATTTAATTGCAAAACATAGAGGTAATAGTCTAATTTTTTTTACATGCGGCCTAAGCAAGGTTCAAATAAGTGCGTCCAGGTCGTTTCATTACTCAGGTCATTAAGTTCAGATAACAGAACTTGAATAGGTTGGGCCGTAAAACAGAGGCTGAGACACTATTTAAGCACTGGTTTCTGACACTCACTGACACATTTCACACTGAGCTTTGTTCTGAAGAAATCTGCTCCAAATGAATCAGATCGCCGAGGTTTTGGCACTTTCGTTGTGTTTTGTGGGTTGGATAATGGTGGCCATATCACTACAAGATCAGTACTGGAAAGAATCATCCACTGACGGGAGCGTAATCACAACCTCCACTATCTATGAAAATCTCTGGATGTCTTGTGCCAGCGATTCAACCGGGTTATACAACTGTCTTGACTTTCCATCTATGTTTTCTCTGCCTGGTAAGCAATTATTGTTCATAATGTCAAATTATTGAGTATAAGGCAGTAATGATAATAGTGTATTGTACCGATAATATTAACTATTTATTAATAACGTGCTTTAAAAAACAACATGTAGCCTAATCGTGTTTATGCTGTTGTCTGTCAATTTGAGAAACGTGCGCTGGCTGGCTTGTCTGCTGACTATGCATTGGAGGCATTGAGAACATAATGTTTCGTTTAAACTTATCATTCACTTGTTGAGCGATAGATATAACGTGATATAAGCCGGTCGTTGTGCTTTATGAACATTATTTCAAAGAGAAGTGATGAATAGCTGTAGTTAAATTAATTTCGTTTGCATAGCCTCCTTTGAACTCGTTGCCTTTCGATAAACACTTGAGAAGTCCTTGAAAATATAAAATATGGATGGCAAGCAATCTATAGAAAAAACGAAGGAGTGGCACTAAAGTTGCGTCGTGAATCATTGATTTATAAACACACCTTAGCATCCCCAAAGAATGTACACATTTATTCTATAGACGCGCAACCATAGTGAGCCTACAGGAACTCCGCTGTACAGTGTCGTATTTAGAGCCAACTTGTGTAGACTTCGTACATGATACTAGGCTAATTATCGGTCATTGTTTTTAATCAAACCAAACATCAACTATTTAGGCTGGGAAGAAACGAGTGAAGAATTATGAACGGGATTGTCGAAGTTCTAGCGTCTTTTCTTGGTTTTCTGGCCTGGGTGATGGTCGGTGTTGCTCTACCAAACCGATACTGGAGAGTTTCCTCTGTGGATGGAAACGTTATCACCACATCAACCATTTATGAAAACCTATGGATATCATGCGCCACTGACTCCACAGGGGTTAGCAACTGCCGTGACTTTCCATCTCTGCTCGCTCTTTCTGGTAGGCATGGTTAGACGATAACGCATATTACAGTTGTCGAGTTGTTGGGCTGTAGAGGTATAGTAACCAGGTCTATTCATGACAACTTTTTATACGTTTGCACCGTTTTGTGGGATATTTGTGGGAAATTATGTCAACAATATGTTTTCAACATCCAAATCTGGAACTTTGTTCTATATGATTTAGCTGGATTTTCCTGGGCATGCAAAGGAGAATTAATTGAAACAGGACAAAGCAGATAAGAAATTATAACCTAAGATAACATCGACCCACCATTGAAAAATGACAATGACACAGCACACACCCACATTGCTGGCTATTTCTCAAGGACAGGAAGAGCACACCTATCACCTTTCTGTCTATATCATCTGATATTGACCCTTTATTCTGTCTACTGACCCTTTATTGGTGACACTGAGTGTCTAAAACTCAAAACAGAGTCTAAATGGTGAGGACAGGCTGTCTGGCGTACAGTGGACTAACTCACTACTGTAGCAGGGGTGATTTATAGTTTATATTTGTAAGAATATGCAGATTGATTTGTGGTTGTTCCTGTGCAGGATACATACAGGCCTCTAGGGCGTTGATGATCACCTCAATCGTGTTGGGAAGCCTGGGTATCGTGGCGGCCCTGGTGGGAATGCAATGCACCAAAGCAGGAGGAGAGGACTACGTCCTGAAGGGCAGAATCGCTGGTTTGGGGGGCATGCTCTTCCTCCTGCAGGGTAACACCACCTCTCACACAAATTGTTTTAACTTGTTAATTGAGACACAAGATTCAATCACCTGTAAAAGTAAGTATTCAGTGTTCCAAGAACAATAGTAACAACGTTTTGACCAAATGGCCAATAACTGCCTTTTTGCTTGGGAGAGCACATTTACATTACAGTAGATAGCTAATTTTATGTATTTTTAACAAAAAACAATGATACTACAGTGCAATAATAACATCTCAATTGCTCAACTTACAGACTTTACAAAACAAGTGTGGTTCTCAGTCATGTCTCTTATGCTCTCTACATCCTCCAGGCTTGTGCACCATGATCTCGGTTTCCTGGTATGCCTACAATATTACCCAGGAGTTCTTTGACCCCTTTTATCCAGGGACAAAGTGCGTACATTTAATACATTAAAAGCTGTAAGGGAAATTTCATGTGAATTAAATTTTGCCATCAATTTAGGTATAAAAGTTAAAGTTCCCTGCCATGAGTAGTAGTAGTCCACAGACTCTGTGTTATAAATATGTAAAGGTTTGTACAGATTATCCACTGGTAGACTGAAGCATACGTTAAATTTGTGAATTGCTGTATACTGTTCTATATGTTGCTGTATACTTTTCTATATGTTGCTGTATACTAGGGTACATGTACATATGCTGCATGCATTCCTATGAGCCACTCCCCTCCGGCAGAGGGCTACGGTCCATCAGGACCAATACCACACACCACAAAAACAGTTTCTTCCCATCCGCTACTGGCCTCTTCAACAAAGCCAAGGGCTCACACAGACTTTAATCACTATATGCACAATGACACCTTGCCATATTTGTTACCCTATTTGTATTTTTTGCACTACTTGTATTTTTTGTACTGTTTGTATTTTTATATTGTATATTATGGCTTTTTAAAATTCTATTAAAATTATAGCCCCTTAGTAGTAGATAGGCTTTTTAACTTTAGTATAGTTAGACCACATATTTAAGATTTAAGATCCCTATATGTTGAATGTATGCACCTTCCTGCCAAAGTAAATTCCTTGTCTGTGCAAACTTTCATGGCGATTAAAACCCTTTCTGATTCCGATGAGCAGGTATGAGATTGGAGAGGGCCTTTACATCGGCTGGTGCTCCGCCACGCTTGCCATCTGTGGAGGGTCGTGCCTGTTGTGTTCATGTAAACTGGGGACACCCGAGGAGAAACTGTGAGTATCCGCACCCCAATGTGGATGGATGGGTTAAGCTCAGGTGGTTGAGCTGGTAGAGAATTTTCACTGCAGGTCGCAGGTTCAAATTCCCTGTGAGTCGCTATGGATAAAAACGGCTGCTAAATGAACAGTACTAAGACGTGTTTCCGCCGCGCGTCTACATCCGTGTCGTGCTACATTTACATTTAGCCGACGCTCTTATCCAGATCGACTTACAGTAAGTACAGGGACATTTTCCCCGAGGCAAGTAGGGTGAAGTGCCTTGCCCAAGGACACAACGTCATTTTACTCAGCCTGGAATCGAACCAACAACCTTCTGATTAATAGCCCGACTCCCTAACCACTCAGCCATCTGACCCCTTCTGCGGGAGCTAAAGTATGAATATGCCACCTATGATGACAGTATGATGAGCGCTGATTACTATGTCCCCTGGTTTCCTAGGCCGTACACATACCAGCCCCCCACCAGAGGAACAGTGTTCTCAGGGCACTCGGTCCCCCAGCCCCCCACTAGAGGAACAGTGTTCCCAGGGACCTCGGTCTCCCAGACGCCCAGCCAGTATGGCAGGAACGCATACGTGTGAAGGATTAGGGATGGGGCGGAGATCCCTTCCATAGATTGAGATTTGCCAAGAAAAACATTGCAGGTGGATTTGATGAGTGGTATTCATTTAGATCTTTTTTTTACTATTATAGTGACGTTTTTCTACGGGAAAGCTGGAGTTCCAGCTATGTGGATAATGGACTACCTGCATATGAAGACCCACCTTCTATGTAGAATATGAGTTGACAACTGCCAAACGTCCTCCCATGTGATGTCCGATGCCTCTGATATATATTGTAGTTTGTTATAGATTTGTAGGCAAAGGGTGTGTTATACCATTCAATCTTCATAACTGGGAGTATTTGAACTGCACCCTTGATTGAGGTTGGATAATGTATTTGAATTATAAATAAATTTATGATATAAACATAACATGATTAGTTATGTTGCTGTTTACGCTGAGGGATGTTGTTCACATGACGGTTTATCCTTCCAAAATGTACATATTTTATGTTTTATAAACAGTGTGTTCTTTCCAGGGGATGGTCAGTGTAGGCGAGCTCACATAGGTGTGATTCATTGGTCAGCACACCCATAACAGTGCAGTTTTAATAAGGACCGACAAGCCCAGAATTTCCATGTATGTGTTGGTCTTTACTTTAATGTTGATGGGCTGTACATTTAATCAACTGGTTTTATATTTGAAATGGTTTCCTGTATTTTTCTATTGACAAATAAATATTGTTTGACAACCCGATCTTGTCTCGTGTCTGTGACCTTGGAGGAGTGTAATGTGAGACATTAGAAACTGCAAGTGGCAGCTCGGATCTAAGATGGATTCGAGAGACCGCAGATAGAGTGCGGCTAGTTTGGTTTGTTAAACGTTTTAGATCAACACTTGTATTATCGTTTTTGTTGATTTTATGTAAAGCACATTGAGCTGCACTTCTTGTATGAAAAGTGCTATATAAATAAAGTCTTACTTACTTACTTACATGACATTCCAAATATTTCCCACTTCATAAGTACTTTCCCAACACTTTAGCAGCACCTAGTGGTAAATAAACATGACTGTTGTAGTCATTGATGCTCCACCACCACCTCCTGGACTCAACAGCAACCACACTTCTGGAATACGGCTTTTTCTAAGGTTGTCCATCTTAACAGACCTCTTTAAACAAAACCACTGAAACATACAACTGGATAAATATCATAAATGATTACGATTTATTTGTATCCAAATATATATATATATATATATATATTTTTTTTTACGAATACATAGCCTATAAAACAAGACAGTGGGAGGCTGTGAAAAATACACTGAGCTTAGTTAGTTAATGATTTATTGGTAAGAAGAAACCATACAACGACAAAACTGAATTGCCCCGAAATTTACAATCATCAACATATACAATACAATACAAAATAACTATTCTGTTAAAAAAAAAAACACATTAAATTTTGTCGACATGGAGAGAACGCTACAATTAAAAGTTTGTATTCAACAGTTAAAAACAATATTATTGTCGATCACTACTACCAGCTTAGTTATGAAGTCCGACAAGGAGTTTAGCCAGTGCAGGTATCGCATTTATGGAGCGTCTTTGGCCAAGTTGGCCATAGCTTCCTCGTCAAATCGCAGGAAATGCCACCCTTCGTTAGCGGTCAGGTCATGAGCTCCTTTGGCAACATAGAAGTCTAGTGATGGAGTGTTCCAGTCCAGGACGGTCAGCTGCAGTCTGGCACACTGCTTCCCCTTCCCCTCCTGGGAAGTAGATTCACAAGTTTAAAGTTTATGTGCTATTTGTAACATTTACATTGTCATTTAGCAGACGCTCTTATCCAAAGCGACTTACAGTAACTACAGGGACATTCCCCCCGAGGCAAGTAGGGTGAAGTGCCTTTCCCAAGGACACAACTCATTTTGCACGGCCAGGAATCGAACTGGCAACTTTCAGATTACTAGCCCGATTCCCTAACCGCTCAGCCACCTGACTCCCAGCCACCTGACTCCCAACATGTAAGAGGTAGGCCTACATTGGAATTCTTGGATCCACTTGATAGTTTCCTAGCGGCCTAAACTTAGGCTTTATTAAATCCAATGAGTGATTCTTATCAACAATATAAAATCAAATATACTGAATAATGAGTAACCTAAGAACTAAGAATAAAAACAAATAACCTAAGCTTGTAGAGTGACCGTCACACCAGCAGTTAAATGCGGTAACAACATAAGCAGTATTTCCAAACAGACAGGTGAATGATTATCTTCACTAAAGAATCCCCCCAACAGATAGATGATATACAGCGATATTGACTCACATTGGACTATAAACTTACTTTAGCCACTTTGCTCATCAAACCCTTTCCAATGCCTTTTCCTGCATATGGACAGCAGAACATGAGTTTTATGTGTTTTATGAACAGTAACAGTAACAGTACCATAAACCATGACACTGGAATAATTACCTCGGAACTCAGGCATCACATACAGGTCTTCCATGAATACCGACCGTCCTTTCCACGTGCTGTATGTGTAAAAGTACAGGGCGTAGCCAACAACGGTGTGCCCTATGCGCAAATGAACAGAACATAAAACAACTAAAAACGGCAGGACAACTCATTGGATAGGCTAATATAGGCCGCCAATAACTTCCCCTCAGTATACAGATGAAGTTGACCTTTAATCTTGTCACTGAACTGTATGTCAGCACTAGTCGTATAGGCCTACACAATGCAACATTCAGTTTTATGTTTGCTGTATCCTTTAAAATAATATAAACTAATATGTGCATCAATAAAATGAATTATTTAAATATAGATTTAACCGTCTTTAGTCTTATCCTCTTCAGGCACTTCTGCAACCAGGCACTCGAAGAACGAATTGGAAGAAAAGCCATCACGCTCCAACTCTAAAGAAAAAGTAAACACACGGGCGATTGAGGGGGCACGAGAGGACACGCAGCGCATGTAGACCTATAT
Source organism: Osmerus mordax (assembly GCF_038355195.1). Classification (NCBI taxonomy): domain Eukaryota; kingdom Metazoa; phylum Chordata; class Actinopteri; order Osmeriformes; family Osmeridae; genus Osmerus; species Osmerus mordax. Next base: position 10,731,146 of record NC_090068.1, on the reverse strand, counting down.
AGATATATCCAATTAGCCAAAAAGAAAAATTACCTTTATGGGAGATCTTCACCTGATCCGGCATTTTTTCATAAATTGCCAATTCCTATGTACAGCAAAAGCGTAAGCGTAAGAGCAGTAGGCGAGACATAAGCTATCAGAGCAAGATGGTGTCGGAAATGCAACTTACCATTATCATCCTAGATATGTCCTTACAGTCATCCTTTCTTGCAGCGCGTATAGTGAAGTTCATTTTTCGTAGCTTTGCGTTCACAAACGAGGCTGAAATATGAGATAAATTAAAAACGTGTTCGTAAATCTGGGTACGGTGCCCCATAGAGGACAAAAAACAAACAATCATTAACCAGTCCTAGTTCTCTTGTTCAACCCACCTCCGCCATGGGTCCTTAATTAATGAGACAGATATGTTCAAAATACTTGTTAAAATGTTCTTTACATATCAGTGTGCAGGTATTTGTGTGCGGGAACTCAGGACACCTATACTTTAGGATTAGGCTACAGGCCTGTTTATGCATTATACATTTCATTGAGACCGTCGTCAAGTTGCCTACTTATAAACTTTTATTATACAAGGAAAAGACCTGCAATATGTGTTGGACTCTGTTAATGATTGCAAATGAGGCCACTTCCCGTCAAAGTCACGTAGGGATCAGGTAGCCAGATGAGGCGAATGCACTGAAGACATAACGGTCTGTAAAGTCACTCCCTCTCGTTTTGTTCTCCCGGTGAAGTGGAGTGGCCCTTTCAAATACATCATCCGTTGTTGTGTGAGACGAGTGGACTTGGAAGCAGGTCAATGTGCATGGAAATTTTAAGCTCACAGAAAGTAATTGGTGACTGCTGCATGACTGTACGCCTTGATGTTGATTTGTTTCTAAAGCACTGAAAACCGGGTATTGTACGGTCTTTAAAGTAAGTATCGTTAGTCCAGGCGTGGCGAACTACTTTACCCACGTTTGAACTACCTTACAATGTCATGTTTGAATAATTTTTCACTGTTTGTGCTGAATTATGTTGGGCTAAACTTGATTCCATGTAGGCGTAAGATAAATTGCTTTCCCATACCTAATGTTGTTGCAACAAAGAAAAGTCAATTTACACAATGTTGGCTTCAAATAATTATTTGTGTTGTAAAAAAAGGTTTTGTGACTCATTTGGCTTTCAGGATCAGCATGGTTAAGATTTGGAACGATACGGCCTGTTTCGAATTTGAACCGTGCACATAGGAAAGCGACAAATACTTTGTGGAGCTTTTAGGCTAATACCACCATCTCGTGGAGCGAGTTTTTTTCAAGTAATTTTTTCGAAGATATTGTTTCAACCTTTCAAAAAAGAAATGCAAAACTTAAAAAAAAACAATTAAAAAAAACAAAGTTCATGCAAACGATGCCCTGAATTCTGTCTAATAATTTTAATTAACTTAACTTTAATAATATAACCACAGAATACCGTAAAGTAAATCATGAAAAATGCAAACACCCAGAAACACCTTAAGTGCTTCTGATCTTAACATAAAATCTAAAACGGTGTTCACAAAATGGAAGGCTACACTTTTTGTTATTGCTTTCATAACAACCACCTCTTCATTCTTGGAAGACCCTTTAGATTTTTACAACTGTCATGTGTTCCTGACTGTCTGCTAGGCATACTGGTGTTCCAGCCTGGGCCCCAGCCATGTCTCAGGGGCCTCCCTCCCGGCTCATACAGACCCTCAGGAAATCTCCTGCAGTGTTGCGGCGCAGGCTTCGTAAGGGCCGCATCCAGGACCTGTCCCAGGGTGATCCCCTGTTTAAAGTTCACTACTTGGGCACAGCAAAAATCTACTCCCTGGATTTGGAGCAGGCCCAAGGGGCTTTAAGTCAGCTACTCCTACAGGCTCCAGAGAAACTAACCAAGGACCACGCTCTTGTGGTACGCCAGCGCTATGTGGAGGTGAAAGAGATCAGCACAGGCAGGCAGCTGGCCAAGACCCACCTCAGAGATATTGCTTACTGTGCTGCGGACCAGGAGCGTCCAAACGTGTTTGTGTATATATGCAGGCAGCAAGCCCAGCAGCTGCAGTGTAGAGTGTTCTGGTGCAGCAGGGCTGAGAGAGCCAAGGACATCACTGCCTGTCTGGCTCGCTCCTTCCAAAGAGCACTGAAAGACTGGCAAGCAAGGGAGGCCAACCACACGCAGGAGGAGGGATCAGAGAATGGCCTATCAGTGGTCCCGGATCTCCAGCTGAACACGTCGAAGCCGGCAGCAGACCTCAATAAAGGTGAATCTGTGTGGACCCTCAATGGAGGGCTGGTACGGCTGCAGTTCACTACATCCCATTTTGAATAAGAGATTCCAAGTGTTAAATTGTCTCTTTCTTTCAGGTCGCCGGAAGAAGAGGGACATGATCTCTCGGGCAGTGAGGAGAAAGACCAGCCGTGCTGATCACTCACAGTCATCAACTACGGTCTGACACTCAACACAGGTTTTGCAAAGCATAGCAACCTGCCCATCGGTGGACGCTACAGTAACTATCTGCCCATTTGTTGATGCTGTGGTAACCAGCTGCCCACAGGCACATATTGATGCTATGATGGCAACATGGACTACTCCAGATGACAATCACTCGTGGAGCCATAAACAGGAGCCCTGATCAGAAAACAGCATTTCTTCATGTTCAACCAACTGCCATCGAATGCAATATCTGTAAAAACTAACTTTGTTTTAGTCATCCTTGAAATGTTTTATACGGGCCGAGTTATAAAACATTTCCCAAGCAGGTCTTGTGATGGTGTGTGTGTGTGTGTTAGTGTTCAAAACCACATGCTGACATCAGATTCAGCTTCTCCATTTTTAGCTTTTCTAAACAGGAAAAAAACACATCAAGATCTCACACAAAGTGTAATTTACTTGGCTGCTGTTTTCACAATCTTGTTTCACCGCAAGATAACACTCAGCACATCCTCAGACAGATAGGCAAGTCATCTACTTAGTTATTTTGTTTTACATCAGCTCAAATTATATACTATTAAGCAATACACAGACCAATAATTTGCTATTCTGAAACAGCTGTTACATTTGTAAAATTACACTCCATGATTGAAGTTATGTACAGTAAATTGATGTTTAACAGTGATTAAAGCACACTACTGTTCTGTATATCAGCTTCCTTATCAGTACTTACTCCCACCACATCCTGCATTTAGGCAGCGTTTCTATACACACAGCAGTCAGGGAACACATATTAGGAATGAAAAAAACTATTCATATTTTGGTTATACAGAACATAATAATCCAGCAGTAACATATATATTATTTTTTTCCTCCAAAATGATTCCATCTCTCAGTCCTCTGTCACTTTAGGATTTGGAGCGGCGTCTGAACTCTTAACACGCGTGCCAGAGCAGAGGGTCAGACGTCGTCGGTGGAGGGTCCTGCCCTCCCGCACAGACACATGACGACAAGCACGCAACAGCCCCCTACGAACAGCGCCCCCATGAAGATGTACACCAACGTGGTGGTCCAGAAAGCAAACATGTAGAGCGTCTTGTCGCAGTAAGGAGGCTTTGTTGCGTCATAGTTGGCAGGGTGGATGGAGTAGATCCACACGTTGCCTGTAGGAGGTGGACAGAAGCAAGGAACACATTAAAAGACACCCCTCACCCAAAAAGTGTCACAAAGAAAACAAAACACAAACCATCCAAGCCATATCCTTCCTCTTACCTGTTATATTTCTATTTATTTATTCATTTTTCACTATTATCAACAGGGAAATACAAATAGTGCATCTAGAAAGTTCAGCGGCAAATCTGAGTTAAATATCTTCATGTTACATCGTCACACTCGAACCGTCCACACTCCATTTCACCTGCGATAAACCAGCAGAACAGGAAGAGAGAGACAAGGGAGTTCCAGGCAGAACAGAAGCTGCTGAGTGGGCTCTGGCTCCCCTCCTCAGGCTCCTTGGTGCAGGGCAGACAGGACAGCACAGCCAGGGCCGACGCGAAGGCCCCTGAGACCAGCAGGTAGATGGGGATGTAAGGCCCCTGGGGGCAGCTGTTCAGGTAAATCCCACCTGAGGACAAGTGTAAAGTTGATTTGCCGTTATTAACACTTCATGGGGCAGGTACAGCTAAGGGCTGTACCTACCCCATTTTTGATCCTCCTCCTCACGACTTTCCTAGCGGCCTGTCCTAATACCATATGGTTCTAAGTCTTCATTTCAACATACATAATCCTAATCCTATTTGAGCTAACATTCCTGTGAACAATAAATAAAAAATGTGCATATAAACAATCAGGGTTTAACGGTTATGGTGAATTAAAAATGAAACCTCTATGAATACATGTTTACTGTTTGTCCAAAATATTACACCTACCTATTACAATCTGGGCGATTGGCATGATTGTCATGAAGAGTTTGGATACAACTGTCAGAACACAGAAGAAGTTTGTTTTGAGAGGTCTGGCTCGTGTGAAAATACAACTACAAATGTGTCACTGGTCAAAGCTCCTGGTTCGTGGGTCAATACTGAATATATTTAAGAACTTGAAATGAAAGTAGATGCATCCCATATTACAAACGAAAGAAATCCTACAATGTATGTTCACATGAATTCACTTAGTTCACTTAAGTCCTGTTAGCAATGTGTCTGAAACATGTTACCAACCAAGTACGGGTGTGCTGAGAGTGGGAGTTTGGCGCATGTTCTGCAGCAGAGTCCTATCCTCCATCTTGAGTGATTCTTACTGGCCTGATGGGGTGTATGACTGTCTGCTGGACATGTGAGGTGAATTAGAAAGATAGGAAGTGAATTAGACATGTAGGATGTGATTTAGGAAGACAGTAGATGACTTAGGTAGACATGAGATGATACAGACAGATAGGAGATCATCAGGTAAAGGCAAGAGGTGATTTAGAAGGACAGATGATTTAGAAATATGGTTTTAGAAAATACCAGTAGAAAAAACTGTAGCTTGAGCACTTTAGGTCAAGCTACTGCTGGGTTCCGTTGGGTGATACAGGCTAGTGCAGTGAACACACATGAGCAACAGCACAGAAACACAGTAACCTGATTACATAGGGAATCTGAGTATGGCTGACTCTCCACCTCTAAACAGGACAAACAATGCAGCACAGTTCCTTGCTAATATCATTACATTACATTTAGTAGACGCTCTTATCCAGAGCGACTTACAGTAAGTACAGGGACATTCCCCCGAGGCAAGTAGGGTGAAGTGCCTTGCCCAAGGACACAATGTCAGTTGGCATGACCGGGAATCGAACTGGCAACCTTCGGATTACTAGCCCGACTCCCAGGGTTAGGTCTGAGCTCTGGGGCTTAACCAGGCCGTGCCTGGCTGTGCTCAGCTGCTTAAACAGGTCTGAGAGGCCAGAAAAAATCAACGGAACAGGATCAACACATGACAGGGGAGAGTTGTTTTACGTGAGAGTAGCCTACAGTTTAATGAGTCAGTGTCGTCATATGCAACTTGTTGATATGGCATATTATGAGAATGCGATTCTTTTGTTAGATCATCAAATGTAATTGGATATTAAACTTGTACCCCATGCAGCGATCGACTAATATTTCCCCGCCTATGAGACAGAACAGGCTGCTCCTGGTCTGAATTTCAAAATAAAGAAAATGCATATGGATCGGTGTCAAAACTAGATAACTATCAACTTTCAGATTCACCAACCAATCGCATGATTGACTCATGTCTTGCAGATGCATAGCCTACTAAATGCTATCCAACTGCTATTTTTGCTGATCTCATGTTTGTTCAACGTTGAGATAAACCGCATTGCCAAACCAAAAACGAAGTGTAGGACATCAAAACTCTATTGCAAGTCGGCGTACACTTGTGTGAAAACTTTTCGTAGTCCATGTATAGACAGCCTTTCTTATAGTTCAATTGACCACCAACTTAGTTATACTTTATACCAAAGCTTTATCTGATGGCACATACGCCTTAATCTGATGGCAAATACAACGCATCAAGCAGGCAAACATTAGCACAACTTCTAAATAATTTCTCTGGGGTAAATGTTTACAAATCTCACCTGGTGTGGTTGTGTTTTTAGCGTCGTCCAAGTTTGCTTAAGACGTGAATTCATGCGACTAGGGGACGACTGACAAAACGAACGAAACGAAAGTTCAAATTCCCTGCGCTTGAGGAAAGGTTTCTATATTTTAAGTGAGAGTCGAAGAAATACTGCGAACTTCCTCTTCCTCTCTTAGGGAAAAAGAAAAAAATCGAGGGAGGGACCAGTCTTTCCAACTTTGCATTCAGTCTATCCAACTTTGCATTCAGTTTCATTTACATAGGTCAGTGTTTAATGATATGAATATACACCTGCTAAAATAACCGAACAGTGAGTGGAAGGCGTCACTAACTTTGGCCGTTTTCCCGTCAATCCCCTCGTGGATATTGAAGCATTTAGGAAAGTGCGCTCACCAAACAAATCAATACGAAAGTGCGCTCGTCAAACAAATCAATACAAAATCATGTTTATTATAGAATGTGAAAAAGGAAACATGAAATCAATTATGTTGGTCGACAATAATAAATGCCCATACAGTTTCTAACGGGCATGAATATATATACAATACGCTAGGAGTGGGATGGCATTTGCATCAGTCCTTCACCTCAGCTCTTTATCCATCATATAACATATCCATTTCACCCCCAACCCCCAAGGTCCCACTTCTCCTCCCAATCTCAGCCCACTTAAGAGGGGTAAGGGTCTCTGTCATCACCCTCAGCAGCCTGTCTCAGTGTGGGGACTGCGTGCTGGCTCCTGGCGATTCCGAGCGGTCCATCTTCATCCCGGCCTCCACTGAGATGGGGGAGGTGGAGGGGGGGAGCATGGAGCTCTTGTTCTCCAGGGAGGAGGATGCGGAGGTGGGGAGAGACACCACAATGTACTTCTGCAGGGGTCTGGACCCCCCAAGGCCCCCGGGTCCCTGAGATTCTAGCTTGACAAGGGGCTGCAGGGTGGAGGCTCCGCTGGGCACAGTGCTGGTGATGGGGGAGGCAGACTGGGAGGTGCTCAGGGTGATAACCTGGCAGGAAACCATCAAAACAAGAACGTTAAAAAAATTTGTTTTCCTATTGTATTATTTTAGCAGACGCTGTAGCGAGGTACAAACAAGAACATAAAGTCGTCATGTTCTACAGCTATTAATATTTCCAGCGTAGTCGTGACGACCTCCCTTCCCCAAGTACCTGCTGGGTGGATGCGGCGCCGGCGCTGGTCGCCATGACGATGTACTTGGTTGCCGGGGGAGAGGGCTGTGTGGGCGTGCCGGGGCGGGTGGACATCAGGGTGAGTGAGCTGGGGACCTTGATGATGCTGGGGGTACGAGACCCTACAGACCCCCCCAGCCCACTCTGGGTCACTGTGAGCGTCGGCCGAGGCTGCAGAAGAGACAAGAACAGGAATACTGTTTATAATAATAATATTAACTGGTGGGGTAGGGGGAGGGGGGTCTACTGGAGGGGAGGAGGGGGAGAGCAGGGACTTGTGGAGAAGGGGGTGGAGGATGAGGGTTGTCTGGTAACCTGTAGAAGGGTGGGAAGGTGTGGTACCTGTGTGATGGTCAGCGTGGTTCTGTTGACCTGCTGGGCTTGCAGGGCAGCCTGGGCTCGGGCCTTCACCACGTGGGAGCACAGCATGGGGCCCAGGTAGCCATAGTCGGCCCGGTACTGATCCATGTTGTCCGGCAGGGGTCGGGTCTTAGCAATAACACTGGCACAGTGTTTCTGAAAACAGGGAGAGATGGGGTGAGTGGGGGTGGTATATGGTATGTATCTGTATTGTATTGTTGCGCTATTGCATTGTGGCACTGCAGTTAAGATATCAGCAGTATGGTTGCACCATGCCTGGTAGCAGAGAGGTGGTTACTATTCACTGAGCCTGATCCTTGATTATCTGCTGTTCTTTATATTGCTATCTGCAATGTCGCTTTGGATGACAGTGTCTGCTAAATGACATGTAAATGTCTGCAGGTCCACAGATGAACGGGTGAAGGTGCAGAGTGAGAGGCGGGGCAGAGGGCCAGCGGGGTGGGGTAGAGGGTCGTGGTGGGCGTGGAGAGCTCACCAGGAGGAGGCTCTGGACGTGGTCAGCGCCAATCTTATCGATGTTGGAGACGACGGGTCCCTCCGACACGGCTTTGATGCGGACGCCCTCCACAGAGAGCCTGGGAAGGATGAGGGTCTTGATCACCTGGACCCAGAAGGAACACGTGAGGTTACCATAACAACCAGGTGTTCATTTCGCTGACCCTTTCTTTTTGTGAAGCGGAGGAACACTCACATCAGGCCCCAACTCAGACAGCCCGGCGATGCAGCCGTAGCGAGTGGTCCACTGGGTCTTCTCATCCAGCCAGCTCTGAAAAGGCAGGGAGACTTGTTGATCTGCAGTCAAAATGCACACTCCCACTGAGCTCTACCCATCGCAATGCTCCACCACAAGAGCTACGCTCATCCATAATGGGGAATGGTAGACACACACAGCCAGCCCACCTTGGTGAAGGTCTTGGTGATGCGAGACTGGATGTTGTTGGTGGTGGTGCTGAAGGTTTTGCAGCTCTGGGCCATGAGGCGGGCGGCGAAGTCTCTCAGGGCCCAGTGGTTATCCACGTCGGGCCTCAGACACAGCTGCTTGCTCACGATGCACGTCACCACGGCCGGGATGAGCTCATGCAGCTAGCGGGAGACACACACTCGACGGCTTAACCCTTGTGTTATCTTCGGGTCATTCTGACCCATCAGTCATTGTGACCCATCAGTCATTGTGACCCACCGTCGTATTGCGCCAATTTTACCGCATACAAAAACAAAGTGAAGCATTTTCTTTTAACCGTCGGGCTGACTCAGACCCCCCACATCGCGAAGGTTGAAAGAAAATGCTTTTTAGTTGTTTTTTTATTGGGTAAAATTGGGTAAACACAACGATGGTTCGTTGTGAACCTTCGGGTCATGTGACCCGAAGGCAGCACAAGGCTTAACATTCGACTGATTCTATCAGTGTGTAAACGTTCAATTGATTCTATTCGTGTTCTTAACATTCTATTGATTCTATACTTTTATAACATTCTATTGATTGTGTCTTCCTCATTCATGTAATGTGTTGTAGTAAGTAGTGTATCGTGGCTTACGTATTTCTCTAGGTAGAGGGTGGGGTTGTCCATCAGGGCCTTGACCATCCTCATCAGGTAGATGAGCAAGGCCAGGTTATTCTGCACCACATTCACACGCACCTGGAGAGAGAGACGGGCGAGGGAGTCAAGTCACCAGGGTTACGTCCGCGTGTGGTGGTGTGATGTGGAGGTTTGTGACACGAGAGTGGACAGCAGGGGAGAGAGGCAGCTCACCCCCTCGGAGATGAAGGTGCTGAACCTGGGGAGCATCTGGTACAGGCCAGGGTCCGTGGCGATGCTTTGGAGCGCCTCCTGGAGGGGAGAAGAAAAAAATGGTTCATAAAAATAAAAACAAGAAAACAATCAACTATTTATATCTTCGTTGTACACACACACACAGGCGGGTACGTATACACATACACAGATACACACACACACACACGTGACTCACAGCTCTCTTGGCCTCGCAGGAGCCGACGCAGGCCTCTGTGATCTCCTTATAGTACAGCTGCTGCTCCACTGACAGCTCGTGGGTGCTGCGGGGCTTCATCCTCACCAGGCCCTTGTCCTTGCCTGCCCGGAGACAACCAACCAGGAGAGAGACGGCCCGGAGACAACCAATCAGGAGAGAGGCGACCCGGAGACAACCAATCAGAAGAGAGAGACGGCCCGGAGCCAACCAATCAAGAGAGAGACGGCCCGGAGACAACCAATCAGGAGAGAGAGACGGCCCGGAGACAACCAATCAGGAGAGAGACAGCCCGGAGACAACCAACCAGGAGACAAGGGAAAGACATGGTTTAACAAGTCAGCCTCTAAAACCACATAGACAGATGAGAGATTGTGCACATTGTTAAGACGACAGTTAAACAAGTGGAAATATATATATATATACACATGTCTGACCTTTGCTCTCTGCTGACGTGGCCCCCTGCCCTTTAGCCTGAGGGGCCCCCTCTTCCTCCTGACCAGGTTTGACGGCTTTCAGAGGCTCCGTGGACTCTGCCTTCTGCTGCTCCTTGGGGGCTGCGGAACAGGGAACACACTGAGCCCTGGCTGCCTCCACAGGTGTAATGCATGTTTTACGGCCGGCGTAGCCAAGTGTGGAGTACTCACCAGGGGGAGGATTCTCTGGTATGGAAGGCTGGACACCCTCAATACTTAACCAGTGAGCTGCGGACAAAAAACACACGAGATTCATGGGATGGGTATTTCTCCGAGTATTTGACTGCAGATCAAGAGGTCTCAAGTTCAAATCTGTCGCTTTGGATAAAAGCTAACTGAAGACATCACATTAAAGATAGAAACAACAACAACAAAAAAGCCTATCTGATATTAGAGCTAGTTCACACAGCAATAAACACCTTTGAGTGAGACGTCGAGTGGGACTCTGGGGAGGGGTGTGTTGATGATGTCAGTGAGATCCACTTCCTTTTCCTCGTAGAAATGAAGCTCTCTCCCACCGCCACTGGCAAAGCGGAAGGGTATGAACTCCTGTGACTGGAACCCATACAGGGGCTGTGAAGACGGAGAGAGCGAGAGGACAGACAGAGCTCAGATATCCAATGGAGACAACGGTAGCAGAAACTCAATGATGAGTCACAGTACACATCGTGATCCAGCTAGTGTTCACCGGTCTCTCTCACCTCCACATTCTTTAGTTTGAGCGCGTGATCGATGTCGCTGGTGGTCAGCTTGCGTCTCTTGCCATGGTGCATGAACTTCAGGGCATCCTAAATGAGGCAAACACAGACACAGGTTATTGTCAAGGCATGCTTCAGGTCCAGGTCTAGTGTGGTATCCCGTCAAGTAATGATGTATTCATTTAACTGACTGTTTCACCCAAAGTGACGTTCAGAGGGGTATTTGAAACCTGCAAAATCTAGATCTGCTGTCAAATGCTCTACCGCCCATCCCAGTCCCTTGCTGCAGACTCCTACCTGTGCAATCTCCTTTATCCTGTAGCTGACCTCCTCGCTCAGGGCGACACAGCTCTCCTCTTGTAGCTGTCCCACTCCTATGGACTCCGCCATGGCCTTCATAGACTCCGTTGGCAGGACCACCGAACACTGCTTCTGCCGTCGCTCTTCAGCCATAGCTGGAGAGAAATATGGAGGTCAATATTGTGAGATGATAGTCCTTGTTTTTGAAAGGCATTACTGATATCTATGCCCCGTCTTGTGCATTTGCAGGTATATCTCAGATCGGGTTCTGTATGACGCACCGCTATAGTTCGAGGAGAAAAGTTTTAACTTGTATGTTGCCAGACTTTCTGAACCTCTCAGTAACACACGCTTCATCTTCCTGTACCGCTTTCTACCGCCAGAACCGCAGCGACATGCTTTACTCCACTGACACGCTATGTTCTCGAAACACATTTCGATAATACATGTCTAACAAAAGCATAAACATTTCAGACTAGTATGTAGCCAGATAGTTTGCAAGACATCGACAGAAACAGCAAGCTATTTAGCTAACTAGCTACTGTAGCTAGCTAATAATATTGCCGAAGGTTCTTACCTGCAAAGTTGCACTAAACCGTGGGTAATCAGCAATGGTTCTAAGTTACAACTTATAAAAAAAATAAACAAGAGCTATAACGATTACTGATGGTATTGAGTTAATCGAGCTATAAAATAAGAGACTGCATTTATTTTTGAATTTTTTAGAACTAATTTATTGTCAGCAGCTCTAACCTCTTTTTCCAAAATTCTGCCATTTTGATTTTGTTTCAAAGGTCCTTGCAGATGGTAAAACACTCGAATAAACGCATGCGAATAGAAAAACGAACCAAATTGTAACATTTGTTTATTTCGACTGTTGTATGTTAGTATAATACACAATATCATTGTCATTGTAAAAAGTATGATAATACTTTAAAGTATATAAACATTGGGAACTACACAGCTGTAAGGATTCGTTTGTCGTTATCGTCCATCGGTTAGTTATGCCTGTAGACAGGCTTGGACTGGTCATCTGGCCTACCGGTGGGCCGACGCACTTGGGGCCGATATGATATGATATTTTATATATATAAATCTTTATATATATATTTTTTTTTTATAAAGTTCAAATTGGCCAACGACCGGCCCATAAAGCAGGGACAGCGGCCCATTGGTTCATTTTCCACACTGACACTGGGCTGGCCCAATCACATCTTCACCCCTCCGTCTGGCCGATTGTGGTGGGCCGGTCTGAGCAAAAATGACAGGGCCATTTTTTGTCCCAGTCTAGCCCTGCCTCTAGAGATCAATGGAGGTAGTCTCTAATTCACGTCTCTGGCCTGCCAATTAAGGCTAACCCTGTTCAGGTGTGTGATCCTTGAAATGGTTTAAATTGGTTTAGGGAAAAATTAATTTACTGAAGACAATACGGGATTAGTTTTGCTGTGTGTTAGTCAGGGACCGGTGACAATTTTAAGGTCATTTAACCTTCCGATGACGATCATGGAAAACTGTGTCCGGTTTTTGTTGAACCTTCAGTTTTTGTTCCTTTTGTCAGGACTGCACTTTAATTGTCCTGCCTTTGCATATCCTGCTAGACATGAAACGAGACACAGGTATTTTACAGAACGGGTACAAACAAGAGTGTCTCCAAGTCTGGCCCAGCATTTTGAACAAATGCAACAGGAACAGCAAAGCCTGTCAAATGTTAAACAAAAACGGGCAAAACCAGTCAATGTGCAATGTTACCCAGACCACATAGAGATTGTTGTGAACTCTAACCTTTTTGAAAATGGATTTCTGATCGAGGGGAATGAGTTGCACCTTGGAGTTGAAGAAGAAGAACAAGGATGCAGAGCTGTTCAGTCTTCAGCAAATGAGTTCACCTTGGTTGCTGGACTCCAGGACTGTGGAGCAAAGAGATCGGTAGAGTCAAACATCTATCTAAAGAACACTTCAAATGTCATTATGGAACACTTTTTAATGTCCTTATCAAACACTGTTTTGTGAGTCCACAGCTGAACGAAAACTTCCTCGTCTACACAAACGTCCTCATATACTCACCACGTAGGGCTGCGGATGGAGTTGTCAGGATGGAGCAGGCCACCATTCCTGTTGAATGTCATTTTGGAAGGTTGATTAGCATTGACATTAACTTAAGAAATAACATGCATTTGCTTAGCAGACGTTTTTATCCAAAGTGAAGGACGGGGGGGGGGGGGGGGGTTTACCTCTTGATCTCTAGTCAAATGTTGTACTACATTTACATGTAGAGAGTCAGATGGCTGAGTGGTGAGGGAGTCGGGCTAGTAATCTGAAGGTTGTCGATTCCCGGACATGCCAAATTATGTTGTGTCCTTGGGCAAGGCACTTCACCCTACTTGCTTCGGGGGGAATGTCCCTGTACTTACTGTAAGTCTCTCTGGATAGAGCGTCTGCTAAATGTAAATGTACTTCTGAACCATGTCTATGATGGCAGTGTTTTGCTTACCACACTCGGGTATGTTTTAGGAAGTTCAGTGTGTCTACTGATGCTCTTCAGCCCACATGGATACCCTACTCTTCATCAGTATTTGCTGAAGAAATCTTGGTGTTTGACCTGAAAATCATGACCAGTAAGTGACTTAGTAAGGCAACCTGGCATACTGAATATCATTTCAATTAATTTATTTAGCAGTATGAAGTAGTATAAGAAGTGTGCAATTCTAACAGTATCAGTGATTTCTGAGAATGTCACTTGCATCTATGAGAAAGGTGAGTGGAAACTACATGCAGTAGTGAATACACCCACTAATGTGTCAATACTAAAATACTAGCCAATCAATACTAAACTGTAAACCAGTCAGTTGTTTAGACATAATAATTTATCAACCAGACATACTAGGCACACATATTTTGTTACTAGTTACCATTTGTGGTGGCTGCATCTTTACAACTGCTAGATAACACTTAGTGTAAAAGGTTTCCATGAAGGGTAAAGTAAAAACTTAAACAGAAAGGCCAACGTCAAATCAATGCTGCTGATGTAAACTAACATCTGAACGTCTAGGCACAGTAACAATTTCAAATGATTCTGGTTGCTCCTGTTCTCTTCAGGTGATTGGCTGCACAAGCGTGGAACCAGAGTGTATTTCCTAGGCGGCATGATAAACATAGAAGCATCAGTCTTGGTCGCACATCACACAAGGATGAGGGTCTTCATAAACAGCTGTGTGGCCACCCTGGGCCCTGACCCAAGCTCTCTACCTAGATACGAGTTCATTCAGAATGGGTAATTAGTTCATAAATTATTAGGTGTAGGTGTGGGTCCACTTAGTCTGGATGTTCTCTCACATTGATTCCCTGCAGGTGCTTGGTTGATTCCCAGCTGACGGGTTCACGCTCTCAGTTCATGCCGAGGACGAGCGACGACAAACTCCAGTTCTCCATCGATGCCTTTAGGTTTCACAAGCAGGAGGGTGGAGAGGTGAGGGCCTACTTTCCGTGGACCGTGGAGACTAGTTGTTCTTGTCGCTCATCCAGCTCCTTTCTTACAGATCTTCATCAGTTGTCTCCTCGCTGCTGTTCCTGTCTCAGATTCTGCAGACACCCAACTCAAGGCATGTTCCTTCATCAATGAAAGGTAGGCGACTCATCTTTGTAGTTGTGATTTTAAGCATGAGTGGCCCGTAATTGTATGTTATGAGTTCCAGATGGAGGTCGTCCGACGGGCCTGACTTGTTGTGTAGTCGGTGTCAGAGATACAATGGCGCTGACAGTCCAAATCCCGGTGCTCTAAAGACTCAAGTCAGCAAGCCTTACAACACAGGCTTTCATAAAAGTTTAAAGCTCCATAAAGGTATATTGGCTAGACTCGATGGCGTTGATTATGAACCGACCAGTATTTATTTAAACCATGTACTTATCTTAGGATGGGAAGAAGAAACTGCTTTGGCCCCACTGCTGGTTTTTCCGGGCAACCCAAAAAGTCTACCTTTAACTTCGAGAGTGTCTGGTCATTCTGAACCAAGGAGACGGCTATTGTCAAGCAGCAAATGGAAGAGCAGGGTTGACAATGGAAATTCACAGAGAGGAAACATGCATGAAGGTGCAGTTGTGAGCAGAACCCAAACTAGCATCTCTGTATGGACCTTTGTCACATTAAGCTTGTTTTTCAGACTCCCCTCTGTCCTTCACCCCAGAGGAAGAAGACCCAATGAAAGGTGTAATACAGGGTGAAGTCCCTGATGAACACTGTCTTATAAAGAGTGGTATGATTTGATGGGACTATGTATGGGATTTCTCTGTACTGATGGAAAATGTGTACTGTCAACCCATGTAGCCACACCAGAATCCATAAGCACTGAGCAACATATGAGGGATGAGAAGCGTCAGAAGGCTTCAGAACAGGGTTATGGAAAGTTTCTGGATAAGACTGATACAGGTGGTATGTATGGGTCTGTTTGGAAGAGATTTGAAAACCCACTGTCATTCCCCTTCTGGAAAATGTATTAACCTTATTCAGGCTTCTTGGCATTTCCAACACCAGAACCCAGACGCTTCAAGGATTTCAGTTCAGAAGGATCAGAACAAGGTACTTTGGTCCAATATGAGAACCAACTTGTGGAAAATGTGGGATTGGTAAACGCAGTATATGGCATTCCCCTATCTGGATAATGTTGCTTAGTAACCCTCAGTTTTCTTGGTGATTCCAACACCAGAACCTAGAAGCATGGATGACTTGAATGAAGGACCAAGACAAGGTAATTTGGTCCCATGAGAAGTCATTTGTGGGGATTGGTAAACACTTGAAATTCACATTGACATTTGGAAAATGAATGTGGATCATCAACCTTTTAAATTATTCAGGCCTCTTAGAGATCCCAACACCAGAACCTAGAAGCATGGAGGACTTTAGTCCAGAAGAGAATGAAGGCTCAAGACAAGGTAATTTTAGTCCTATAAGAAATCCCACTTGTGGGATTGGTAAACACCATGTCTGGCATTCCCCCATCTGGAAAATGTATGTAGATCATCAACCTACAACCTTCATATTCAGGTATCTTGGATAGCCTGGAGGACTTCAGTACAGAAGAGAATGAAGGATCAGGACAAGGTAATTTAGTCCCATGAGAACTCATTGGTGGGGATTGGTAAACACAAACATTCCCCCATTTGGAACATGTATGTGGATTATCAATCTTGGTGGTCCCCTTACCAGAATCCAGTCCGGAGGTGGAGGAGACGGAAGTATTAGGACAAGGTAATTTAGTCCCTTAATAACCCACAGTGGCATCCCCCCCCCCCCCCCCCCCATCTGTAAAATATGTGTATGTATATGTATATTCAGGCTTTGTCTCCACACCAGAACCCAGCAGCCTCAATAACTTCAGTCCAGAGAATGAGACTGTCAGATTAGAACTGGGTAATGAACATTTACATTTAGCAGATCAAGGTCTTACTTATAGCGACTTATAGTAAGTACAGGGACATTCCCCCGAGGCAAGTAGGTTGAAGTGCCTTGCCCAAGGACACAACGTCATTTGTCAAGGCAGGGAATCGAACCGGTAACCTTCTGATTAATAGCCCGATTCCCTAACCGCTCAGCCACCTGACTCACAATGAAGACTATGGGATGAGGGTGCTCTTTTTGGATGAGAAATGGTAGTGACATTCTCAATTTTTTTTTTTTTTTTATCTGCCAACAGGATCTGGTGCTGATGACTTGACCAAAGAGACTGTGTCCCCTGGGATCCCCCTCCTGCTGGGTGACCTTGACGAGGCCACACCTGTCAACTCATCGCATGAAGACGGTAACCCAGCCGTTGCCAATGGGGATGACGTCCCTGCCCCAATCCAGGGGTTTGAGACCCCAGCTGCAATACCTGGGGACCAGGGCCGTCTCCATGGGGACGAAACACCCAGTGATTTGAGCCTCTTCACCTCCAAAGAGGAGGGTAATCACACCGAGACAGCCACTGTGAGGCGCACAGAGGGTACAGATGCTGACATTACCATAGAAGAAAACACAATAAATATGCTTTAAACCTTCCCTTCTGCTGAATAATTCATTAATTACAGTCCATGACAAATTTTTGGTTGTAATTTCAGAGTTTTGGGATGAGAATGTTATGCAGTAGTGAAAGCCTAGAGAACCACAGGGGTCCGTTTTGCTGATAACAGAATTCTGGTTAAACACATTAACAAAGGTGTTTTTCAGTTTGGAACACGCTATTGGGCTATGGCTGCACCTGGATTCTGATTTAATAATGCATACTTTTATTGGGCCAGTGTGGAACATTTTCAAGTTGGTGCCATGCCTGCCGCATGACAGCTGCAGCATGCGCGTGTAGTCAACTTGATCTGCATTTTTATCTTCCACTGTCTCTGCTGGAACACCGATTATTTCGGATATCCATAAAATATCACTGACCTAAAGAATGTAAATTCTTCAAAGATGGACCCTGTTGGACGTGTAGATTTTGACCGGAAAGTAGGCTCTTATATCCAGAAGGGGTTGACAAAATTACAATAAAGGTAGCCTACACGAGAACTCTAATGTGAGTATTGTGCCTTGTGAAATGCCGGTCATGGGTACCAAGGTATCTTTGGAATTTCAATCGGATGTTCTAAACTGGGAAGGGGATACAGTGCAGCGGCGTGAGAAGGTACGTCACACGCCGCGTTGGCTATTAGCAGGAGCAGCGGTATATGCCCCCTCCTCCCGACAGCGCTTACAACTTGGGGCCGAAAAGTTTCGGAGAACTTCTGCGTACCTGGGGATTTCACAGACCTAACAAAGACAGAGCGAAGCCAGAATTAAAACTGGGGAACCATAACAAAGCTACATATTTTCAATGGTGGCAGGTTTGGGGGTGTAGTTAGCTTCGTAACTTATATTTGCAGCGGTTTCGTATCGTCCACTCCGTCCTGTTCTTATCCAGCTGGATAGTTAGAGGGACAGAAAGGACTGGTGAAATGGCGGAAACAAAAATAATATACCACATAGACGAGGAGGAGACGCCGTATTTGGTGAAGATACCTATACCATCAGAACAGATAACGCTACAGGATTTTAAACAGGTTTTGAACAAGCCAAACTACAAGTTCTTCTTTAAATCTATGGATCAGGATTTCGGGTAAGTTGTGATGCTGTGGGAGACCAACGCTTCTCCGTGATTTGCTCTAAAAGGTCTTATTGATGTAGCGTACCAAACTATAACCGTATTGTCACGAGGTATGATTTAAACACATTTCCAGTCAAAACTGGGTGGATTACGTTTTTCCGAACGGTGTTGATGTGTTTCATACTCATGTCAACGCTCACAAAAAGGGTAGGTACGTTTTCCAGTTTATATCCAGCATCACCCGAAAAGGTTGAGGACCAAGCAGAAATTCCAGTGATGTCAAGTCCGCTAAAACCTAATGCTGGGAATAGATCTATCACATCGAAGGAAGCCGTAGCAAACGGACTAATGGATAGGACAGCCGTCAACACAAGTTTTTTTTTTTTTACACCTATCCTACAAAGTAAAAAAACAAAACAATATGAAAACAATTTGAATATGATCTTTTACATTCATCAGTTAGTCTATGAAACTTATGATTTGACTGTAAACTTGTAAATTTACTTGGATCCGTAATTGTTTACATTTGTAGCCATTTCTGGCAGTGCCCGAGGAGTTAAGAGAATGCATCAGGCCTAAAGAAAGAAAAAAACGATTTGAACATAACCAGAAATGATGATGAGCACTGTCGGGCTGGGGGTCTTATAGCCCACTTTTCATATTTGGGCTCGGTGCCAGACCCCCTTCCCAGCTGCTGTGCTTCCTCTCCAGAATCACTCCTCCTACGCTCAACTGTAAACTGTAATGTGTCTGTAGGACTTCAACTCTTGGATCTGTTCCTGGTTTGGATTCACAGATTCAGACTTCCTCACTCAGTCATACAGTGTAGGAAACCAAAGGCCTACGTTGGAGATCTGGATGTTTGGACACTGACTCCACTCCATGAGGCTGCAACCTTTTACATTTTTGTCCGACTAATTCTGTTACTCTATTAGTTTAAGTTTGGCCTCTTTGGCTGTGCCCCCCTCCAAATGCCCATTATCCAGGTCACAGTAGAAGCCACTGTACTCTTAACTCCCAGGGTGCTGACAGTCATTAGTGTACATGTGTAGGGGAATGTAGCTGAGGGTATAGAGGGCAGCAGTTTGAACTCTCACAGCATGGCCTCTACCCCAGACCTCCAGCTGTGTACATTCTTGTATTTTGTTAGATTACACAGTAACACACAATATAATCATGTAATATAATGTAGCGGAGGCGTTCATTCATTGGGTCCGTAGAGGGGGCGGTCCTGTTGGCTGCGGTTATAAACCAGGCAGTCTTGTTGGTGTTTGTTGAGACCTGAGTCTCATGCCTAGACGGTCTCCTGCCCCAGAACGAAGCCTTATCTCTGGGCTCACAGGCAGGGACAGGCTCTCTGGTATTCCCACACACAGGTGATGGACGGATAAAACTCAACCAACAACATGCATCCACAACCACAAAGAGGAACGTGATGTTAAGATAGAGATGTCGTTGTGTGATAAAACTGGTTTATCAGACCACCAAGGGGAGGCAGCAGGGGTAACCAGGGTCTGTAGGCCTTGATGTGTATGTGTGTGTGTGGATGAGGACAGTTAAACCCTTGTGTTATCTTCGGGTCATTCTGACCCATCAGTCATTGTGACCCACCGTCGTATTGCGACAACTTTACCGCATACAAAAACAAAGTGAAGCATTTTCTTTTAACCTTCGGGCTGTCTCAGACCCCCCACATTGCAAAGGTTAAAAGAAAATGTTTTTTATTTGTTTTTGTATTGGGTAAAATTGGGTAAACACAACGATGGTTCGTTGTGAACCTTTGGGTCATGTGACCCGAAGGCAGCACAAGGGTTAAAATGAGTGTGTGTAAGTGTGCTCTGTGTGTGCGAAAGTTGAAGAGACAGGAAGGGTGAGTGTGTACAGGACAGGTCCTAATTCTCTCCCGCTCTCCCTGCCTCCCCCCGTCAGGGTGGTGAAGGAGGAGATTTCTGATGATGCTGCAAAACTACCATGCTTCAACGGGAGAGTTGTGTCATGGGTAAGATGTTCTGCTTTCTTACCTGTCTGTTATGTTGTGTTACATCTGTTATGGTGACACATTATCTATCTTCTGTCAACACAATCGCTCACCTTTTGTTTCCATCTTCGTATCCTCCTCCACTCCTCCTCCACTCCTCCTCTTCCTCCATCCATCTCCAGCTGGTGTCCTCAGACAGCCCGCTGGGGGAGCCCCCTCCGGCACTGGTGGAAGTCCGGCCCTCCCCCTCCCCCCCGCCTCCCCCCCTGCCTCCCCCTCTGCCTCCCGCCCCAGCAGAGAGGACAGGGGGCATCGGAGACTCCAGACCGCCCTCATTCCAGTACGTTGGAGCTTCACACAGACACTACTTTCAGAGACGCACCTTTGACTCAGAAACAATGGCACCAGGTTGTGTCTGATGTTTGAGCTTAGGCGGATGATGTTGAACGTAAGGTTTAATGCTATTTAGGGACGTATTTTGCCTAGGTGATGAATCAAGTTTGTCTGTCTGTCTCTGTCTGTCTCTGTCTGTCTGTCTCTGTCTGTCTGTCTTTCTGTCTGTCTCTGTCTCTGTCTGTCTGTCTGTGTCTGTCTGTGTCTGTCTGTGTCTGTCTCTGTCTGTCTGTCTGTCTGTCTGTCTGTCTGTCTGTCTGTCTGTCAGCCCTAACGTGGCCGGCAGTGTGGAGCAGCTGGACGAGCGTACGGACACAGAGTCCGTTCTGTCCTTCAGGAGGGAGAGGCCCAGGCGCAGGGAGAGCACAGAGCAACATGGTGAGACGCACTCCTCCTCACACGCCAGGGATCAGAACCAGGGGTCAGGGGTCACAGCCCCTTCATGACCGTGGTGCGTGTGTCCCTGTGTGTGTGTGTGTGTCCATGCCGATGCCACAGGCCCCCGGATGAACGGCCAGAGTCGTCTGGAGCGCCACCTGGCCGGGTACGAGAGCTCGTCCACCGTCATGAGCAGCGAGCTGGACACAACCAGCTTCTGTGACTCTGACGACGATACCATGAGCAGGTGAGAGGGAGGGGCAAGGTAGGGGACAGGGAGGAGGGTATAGCGAAGTGATCACTATTTGTATATCTCTATGGATAAAAGCCAAATGAATCTAAGGGTCAACTGTAATTGACCTCTGCTCCCCCCTGCTGGTTGTGTGAAGGTTCAGCAGCACCACGGAGCAGAGCACGGCCTCTCGGCTGATGAAGAGGCACCGCAGGAGGAGGAAGCAGAGGCCCACCAGGCTGGAGAGGGTATGCCCTCCCTCCACATGCACAGTCTGGGCTCGGGGTCTGGGGGGTCTGGGTGTGGGGAGTCAAAGTGCGGTTCTGAGATTGGATTTTGGCCCTGGCTGCGTCTGTCAGTAGTTGTGGTGACCATGCAGCAGCTGTGGTTATGATGGTACTGAGGGTCGTGTTGTCTTGTTTCAGGCCTCGTCCTTCAGCAGTGTGACAGACTCCACTATGTCACTCAACATCATCACAGTCACTCTCAACATGGGTGAGTCCCTCATCCCTCACGCACCCCCTGGCCTCCATAGCCCCCTTTGTGTCATTTGCGTTGAACACAATTGATACTCTGCTGTAATGCCACAACTTCCCAGAAGGAAATCTATCTATCTATATGTCTAATCCAGTATCCACCCATTATAATAACTATACACACAATAATAACTGTATACTGTGTGTGATGCACTTCCTGTTTTACCGTTGTCAGAGAAGTACAACTTCCTGGGCATCAGCATCGTGGGGCAGAGCAACGAGAGAGGGGACGGGGGCATCTACATCGGCTCCATCATGAAGGGGGGCGCCGTGGCGGCCGATGGGCGCATCGAACCAGGAGACATGCTGCTGCAGGTGTGTGTGTGAGGTGTGTGTGTGAGGTGTCTGGGGGGTCAGATGGCTGAGCGGTTAGGGAATCGGGCTACCAATCAGAAGGTTGCCGGTTCGATTTTCTACTTGCCTCGGGGGAATGTCCCTGTACTTACCGTAAGTCGCTCTGGATAAGAGCGTCTGCTAAATGACTAAATGTAATGTAAATGTATAAGGTGTGGGGGAGGTTACTCCCCACAGCTCTCCTCACACTTCACTCTGTACCCCTCCAGGTGAACGACATCAACTTTGAGAACATGAGTAACGATGATGCGGTGCGTGTGCTGAGAGACATCGTACACAAGCCCGGGTGAGAGAGACTAACTCATTATCTAAGTAGCGTCACAGTACAATTGTCATTGCCATTTGTAGTTTCGAGTTGACCTGCCAGGTACAGGTCTTGACAGTTTCTGAGCAGTCTAACTATGTCAACTATATCTAAACGCCTAATAAATAAATCATTCCTAATCCTAGGAATAATTCATGAGCCTATAACAATCCTATGAACAATATAGATACTATAAATGAAGAGTGTACTGACTGTGTCCTCCAGACCCATCATCCTGACAGTGGCCAAGTGTTGGGACCCCACTCCTCAGGGCTACTTCACCCTGCCTCGCAGTACGTAGCCTGGAAGCCCTGCCTGATTCGCCCTCACAAACACATACAACACATAATACATGCATATAACACATACACATGCACAGAAAAACGTATACTAGACCCATTTGCACATCATACACACACACACACACACACAAGTCGATGTGAAGCTCCTGACTGTGTTCCTGTGTGGCCCTGCTAGACGAGCCCATCCGGCCCATAGACCCTGGCGTGTGGGTGAGTCACTCGGTGGGGATGGCGGGGACCTACGCCCCCTACCCTGGCAGCTCCTCGCTCAGCACCATCACCTCCAACTCCTCCGTCACCGAAACCGAACGTGAGGCTGCTGAATATGTTTGTATTCATTCAGCCGACTTTTATCCAAAGCGACGTGTATGGGATCGGAGGAGGCTTATCCTGCTTGTTTGATCTCGTCCCCAAGGGTTTGACGACTTCAACCTGTCTCTCCACTCTGACATGGCGTCTGTGGCCAAGGCCATGGCCTCCCCAGAGTCTGGCCTGGAGGTGAGGGACAGGATGTGGCTGAAGATCACCATCCCCAACGCCTTCCTGGGTGAGGAGACGGTCGTACACAAAGCCCTAACCACTGTTACACACACACATCCATGAGAGGGGAGGTTAGGAAGATGAGGTTGTAAGAGATACTTGCTAGCTGGGGATAGAACCACTTTCATCCCTCTGTGTGTGTGTGACTGACAGGCTCAGACGTGGTGGAGTGGCTCTACCAGCACATCGAGGGTTTCCAGGATCGCCGCGAGGCGCGTAAATACGCCAGCAACTTGCTGAAGGCCGGCTTCATCCGCCACACCGTCAACAAGATCACCTTCTCAGAGCAGTGCTACTACATCTTCGGAGACTTCAGCGACTGCGAGAACTGTGAGGGCGCCCTCTCCTGTTCTCAGAAGATTCTGCGAACTCACGTTCCCGTCCTGGCTGAAAGACTGACCGTTGTTCTGTTGCGTCTCTCCTCCCCAGATATGGCTAACTTGTCAATGAACGACAACGACGGCTCCAGTGGAGCTTCAGACCAGGACACGCTGGCTCCCCTGCCCATCTCAGGGGCCTCTCCCTGGCCGCTGATGCACACCTTCCCCTACCAGTACACCAATGCCTATGCCAGCCAGCCCCCCCCTTACCACGAGCTGACCAGCTACAGCTACACCCCTGGGAGCACGGGCAGCCAACACAGTGAAGGTGAGATTGCGTGTGTTTGTTTGGCTAGTTTCTCTCAGGTGTGTGTGTGTGTGAGGCTGGGACTTGGAGTGTGTGTGTGTGTGTGTGAGAGAGGCTGAGACTTGGTGTGTGTGTGTGTGTGTGAGGCTGAGACTTGGTGTGTGAGTGTGAGGCTGAGACTTGGTGTGTGTGTGTGTGAGGCTTAGACTTGGTGTGTGTGTGTGAGGCTGGGACCTGGTGTGTGTGTGTTAACCCTGGTGTCCTGTGTGCAGGGAGCCGGAGCAGTGGCTCTACCCGGAGCGAGGGCGAGCGGCGTCGGAAGGGCAAGTCCCCGGTGGGCGGGGCTGGGGGCGGGGCTGACTCTCGCTCCGGCAGCGGCAGCGAATCCGAGTATTCCACACGGAGCAGCAGGAGGAGGGAGCACAGCTCGGCCCCGCCCAGCGAGCACAGCCTCCACAGTCAGCGCTCGCTTCCCCGGCCCCCACCGCCCCACCTCCAGTTCCCCCAGGGCCTCCCCCTCTCCTACAACCCCATGATGGTCATGATGGTCCCCCAACACCCACACATGCATCATCACGCCATGCCAGGTCTCGGGCCCCCACACCCCCAGCTCCCCCCTGGGCCCTCTCTCCCAGGCCTGTCCCCTGCCTCCACGCCAGGGGGGCCTCCGGGGGCCCCCCCCACTCGGGAGCTGGGCTCCGTGCCCCCGGAGCTCACGGCCTCCCGCCAGTCCTTCCACCTGGCCATGGGGAACCCCAGCGAGTTCTTTGTGGACGTCATGTAGGAGACGGAGCGCTTGGCTGTGCAGACGGAGCGTGTGGAGGCGGAGTCAGGAGGCGTGTGTGGAGGCGGAGTCAGGAGGCGTGTGTGGAGGCGGAGTCAGGAGGCGTGTGTAGAGGCGGAGTCAGGAGGCGTGTGTGGAGGCGGAGTTAGGAGGTGTGTGTGGAGGCGGAGTCAGTAGACGTGTGTGGAGGCGGAGTTAGGAGGCGCGTGTGGAGGCGAAGTCAGGAGGTGTGTGTGGAATCTGAGTCAGGAGGCGTGTGTGGAGGCGGAGTGAGGAGGCGTGTGTGGAAGCGGAGTCAGGAGGCATGTGTGGAAGCGGAGTCAGGAGGCGTGTGTGGAATCGGAGTGAGGAGGCCTGTGTGGAGGCGGAGTTAGGAGGCGTGTGTGGAGGCGGAGTTAGGAGGTGTGTGTGGAGGGTGGAGTTAGGAGGCGTGTGTGGAGGCGGAGTCAGGAGGTGTGTGTGGAGGGTGGAGATGGACCGCAGCACGGGCCAACAGGATCCAAGGGTATCACGGAACTTTAAGCCACACCTGTCCTCACCTTCACCTGGTTTAAACATCTCCTGGCAGGAGGACTTGGTCTTCCTCTGGACAATCCCCTATGTCTTGTGAGACAAGCTGGAATTGATGATGTAACGTTACTTTTAACCCGAATATATGACTATTAGCATTATTGTTGGTGGTTTGATATTGTGTGTGTGATTTCACCATTATCCCCAAAATCATTTGAATGGAAGGAATCAACACAGATTTGAAGGTTTTGTTTAATGTCATAGTTTTTTATTTGTCAAACGACGTACCACTGGACACGGTACATCTGTAGTTTAACAGAGACGACTATGAGGTGTGTAACCGTTGGAACTTGGTACAGTGAACATGTGAATGGATGTCTAGACGTTCCTACGACAGCACCACTGTGGTCCTCAGGGAAGACGATGAGAGTTTAAAGGACGTGAGGAGGTGAACGGCTAACGACAGCACTAACCACCTGAAGATGTGAACGAGATTACATTTTTTATCTGAATGTATCAAAAGTATCTTTTTTTTCTCCAACTGCAACAAAATAATTATGTCATCACACCTGACTGCTCTGACAGGGAAAAGGGTAAATAATCCTTTTCTTTAGTATTTAAAGGTACAGTAGGTAAGATTTCTTTCAGGAAGAAATACACGTTTTGTCCCCTCTAAACATGATGTGAAAGCTAATGAGGCAGTCTGAGAGTTGTTTAACAACACAGGCCGCTCAGTGTGAGTGGAATGTACGTTTTGCTCCTTGGCTTCATTTTTGAAACCACAGTCAAACTCCGGCTGGAGGAAAGCATGGAACTTCAGACATGAATTGGGAGCACAGTTTCTCATTTGAATTTAATATTTTTGTTACCTATTGCAGCTTTAAAATAACTCAATCATGTTCGATTTGTTCCAAATTCAGAGTCCCATTGCTCCATGGTTGCAATGTCAGTGTGTCATGTTTATGAATATCTGAGCTGGAGATATGTGTTATATTATTAATGAGATATTAATGGAGCATAGCACATGCACTTAGCAGGCAGATTGCTGTTGTGTATATCTACATGTTATTGTAATGGTACTTAACCATTTTGTCATCACAAAGCATATATATATATGTGTGTGTGTGTGTTATTTTTTATGAGTGACTTCACATTTTTTCTTGTGATATATACAGATATACTGCTCAGTAGCAGTAGGAAGGTTTGAGAGGTTTTTAAGGAAGTGTTGGGTTTGTATCAAGCATGCACTCATGTTCATGTGGCTCCTTTTCTCAGAGAGCTGAGGTTGTCATGGTTGCACATCACTGGGTGAACGGGAGATGGTACAGCAGTATTTGGAATAGTGATTGGAAAGTGTCTATAAAGTTTTCTAATAGAGAGCAGTTATATATTTTAAATTGCTTTAAGCTCTGATTTCACACTCCATCTCACTTTTTTATATCACTGAGTGATCATATTTTTTCTTGTATGTATTTTTTGTAATCATATTAAGTAAAACATTAATGTAGTGCCATAATGCATGTTTGCTTGATAGTTGTCAATTTTTTAACAATACATTTTTACTAGATTGAATGTGCAATTGTCCCTCTCATTTTACCTCAATACTTCCTGTGTGAATGTTCATATTGTGTGCTTTATCATTTTATTCGTAGATTTTTTATAACGATGTGTTAATAGAAATGGGACAATATCGCAGAATAGATTTGTACGTCACTTTGGATAAAAACGTCTGCTAAATGAATGAAATGTAAATGTAAAATCTATATACCGTTTTAAAATATAGCAATACAACTCCAGTTCCCACAATGCTTAGTTACAACAGTGCCCTTCCCACACAGTGTCGTCATCATACGCATAGATATCCGTGAACTAGATCAGACTGCGCCGCAACAGGAAGATGACGTGTGTAACGAGATTTCGCCTCAGAAAAGAACACCACAGACTTGTCTATCAGACACACTTCTATGGCATAGCCATTTTCTTAAGAAAAAAATCTGCTTACACAAGAGCAGTTTTGCTACCTATATAACTTGGAGCCACACCACATTTAACAACAGAGTTAGTTACTTATTGTAGGCAAGCAGAGAAGGACGCCTGTGAGCATATTCCATAAACAGGAAAACTACACGGCTTTTGTAACTTCACAATTTCTTCCAGACAGTCAAACCGGCGACATTTATAATGCTTTTGGGTAAAGTCAGTCCGGCTTTGTGCAGTGCAGCTCTTCGTATTTCTCCTGCGTTCCCCGGGTAAGTGATTCTCCACTGAACTCACTTCGAATAAAACACAACAATGGGTGATTAATGTAAAATGTTCTCCTCGCAGGGTTCAGAAGCAGATCGCCGTAGCAGCGACTCGAAATGCCCGTCTCTATGCGACTCAGACCGCCGAGGTATGCGCTGTAGCTGCTAGCTGTCAGACTGCTTCACATAACAGGCTTTTCATAACAATATCTTTAAAACAAAAATTCATTGTTTTTGTAATCTTTTAACCGAGAATGCCAATTTTTTATTTCGAATCCTAGTAGCGTGAGCGACATGAATGTCCGATCATATCAAATGAATATTTGAGTTTAATTATAGTTCCAAATCAAGGCCATATATGCAGAATGGTAAATAATGTCAATACAAAATAACAATATCTTTTTATGTCAGCTAATGTAACATACATACAGTGGTCTCTGTTATTAAAGCTAAGCAATGCATTCGCCCAGGAAGTAGGGGAAAGTTCATCGTGAAAGCTCGTGACGTCAAATAGAGGGTATAGGTAGAGGTGTCATTGGGGTTCTATTTCAGTGACGGGATCATGCGCAGCCATGTAGAGGTCACTGCGCTGTAACGTCTTCAACATGGAAAAATAAACAGCTGAATTAATTTACAATTTTTGTTGCAGCACTGCAAATTTAACGCTGTCATTTACAACACAGTCGGATTTTCTATGTTCTGAATGATAAGATGTTGAAACGACAAACACAGCGATTGTTGACATTAATGGGAAGGCCTTGATAATTCAAGAAATGTCAGATGACAAGCATCATTTCCTCTTGCATGTTTTATTGGGCTTGATTACCCTCTCTGTCGTTCCACTTATGTGTACCCTTACCCAGTCTCCAAGTCTGTGTGTCGTTAATGATGACATTTTCTGTTGTCCTGCAGGTGGTGCTGGACAAGCCTGTGTCCAGCAGCGCCACAGCAGCCAAGGACAGGAAGAAGGCCCAGACTGTGGTGAGACCCACGTCAATACAACATTCAAACATCATCTCTCTGTGTCTCTCCCTCTCTCTTCCCTCTATGTGTCTCCCTCTCTCCCTCTCTCTTTCTCCCTCTCTGTGTCTCTCTCTTTCTCCCCCTCTCTGTCTCTCTCTCCCTCTCTCTTTCTCCCTCTCTCTGTGTCTCTCTCTCCCTCTCTCTTTCTCCCTCTCTCTGTCTGTCTCCCTCTCCCTCTCTCTGTGCCTCTCTTTGCTGGTTTTGACCCGCAACACTTTGATATGACTGAGGCTGTGTTTGTCTGGTGTAGGAATCCAAGTCCTTTGCTGTGAACATGTTCAAGGGCCAGATAACCACGGCCCAGGTGTTCCCCTACCCCTCTGGTGAGTGTGTTTGTGGGGAACATTATACGATACGTTAAACGTCTATACGAATAAAATGTGATTTGATCCTGGAAGCCCGGCGTTCTGGAGCTGTGTTTAGAGGACCTGTCTCTTGTATTTCAGTGATGAACGAGGAGCAGACTCAGTTCCTCCAGGAGCTAGTTGGCCCCGTTTCCAAATTCTTTGACGTGAGTTTGCGGTCCCTCTTTTAATAAAAGCATCTGCTAAATGAATACAATTTTAGGCAAATGTCTCGTGTTTATCGCTTTTTGTCTTGTGTCTCTGAAATAGATTTTATGCTGTACTTTTTGTATTCTATATTACAAGCACATTCAATGTATTCAATAGTTTGAGTCTGAACTCATGCCTCTGGTGTTTTAGGAGGTCAATGACCCGGCGAAGAACGACGCTCTGGAGAAGGTGGAGGACCACACCATGGAGGGGCTGAAGGAAATGGGGGCCTTCGGCCTCCAGGTACCTGCTGACCTGGGGGGCCTGGGGCTCTCCAACACACAGGTGAGCTGGACGCTCAGGTGGGCCTAACCCCTGAGCACTATGTATATAGAGCCCCCTCCCCCCCAAGCAAGACTATCCTCTCTCTTTCTTGACTTCTCCAATGTATCTCCAATGTCTCTTGACCTCCAGTATGCTAGGCTGGTGGAGATAGTCGGCATGCACGACCTGGGCGTGGGAATCACCCTGGGTGCCCACCAGTCCATTGGCTTCAAGGGCATTCTGCTGTTTGGAAACCCAGCCCAGAAGGAGAAGTACCTGCCCAAACTCGCAACAGGTGAGGAGAGACCAGACCCAGGCTAATCTGTTTCTAGTGCTAATCCTCCTCTCCTGAGACACAGATAAAATCCCCCCCCAAAGTTCAATTGTATGAGTATGTGATCTTTTTAATAGAAGCTGATGCCAAAGAAAAATGTCCATCCTGTTTGGACAATTACATTCTATTCCATTCCACAATACTCTACTCTACAGGGGAGACGATAGCTGCGTTCTGTCTGACCGAGCCGGCCAGTGGCTCAGATGCCGCCTCCATCAAGACAGTCGCCACCCTCTCCCCCTGCGGACAGTTCTTCAACCTCACAGGAGGAAAGATCTGGATCAGGTACGCATATCAAACACACCACACCACTGACCCCTGACCCTGGGCACTCACCAGGTACCCAGTTCCACCCAGCCTGGGGTCAGGCACATGCATCCAAACACAACACTCTGACCTCTGACCCCGTATGCTCATCGTCCTACGCTCCTCTATCCCGTTAGCAACGGAGGCTTGGCCGAGATCTTCACCGTGTTCGCCAAGACGCCCATGTTGGATGAGAAGACGGGGCTGATGAAGGACAAGATCACAGCCTTCGTGGTGGAGAGGAGCTTCGGAGGAGTCACACAGTGAGTCACAGATCACCTACGTTATGTCACGCCGCCACGTTTGTGAATATTACTGCGTTTTATTCTTTTTATTACTCTGTAAAGGGTCCTTGGGCGTGAAAAAGGGATGAAACACATATGAAATGGATACAGCTCTGCAGTAGAGGATTTGACTGCAGATCTTAGAGGCTGTAGTTGCCTTGCTGTACTTTTAAAATAAAGATATTTGTGTAAAAGCCTCTTCTACACGAACAACATGTAAACGTGTGTTACGTTCTCTGTCTTCCCCCAGCGGGCCTCCAGAGAAGAAGATGGGCATCAAGGCGTCCAACACGGCGGAGGTGTACTTTGAGAACGTGAAGGTGCCGATAGACTGCGTGCTGGGGGAGGTGGGCGGAGGCTTCAAGGTGGCCATGAACATCCTGAACAACGGACGCTTCGGCATGGCGGCGGCTCTCTCCGGCACCATGAAGGGCGTCATCGCCAAGGCTGTGAGTCCGCCACGCGAGTGTTTGGCAAACCCAGATCCCGTGCGTGCGTGTGTGTGTGCGTGTCACATCTCCAGGCCCGATCATCTACATTTTGTAGCAGACGCTTTTATCAAAAGCAACACACAAATACTGCGTTCAAGCAGTGGATCGAGGATCAGAAACGCACAGTTCTATCATTATTTGGATGGTCGGCTTCAAGGAACGGTCTGTGTTTACCATCTGCTGTATGTGTGCAGGTGGACCATGCAGCTAACAGGACCCAGTTTGGCAGCAAGATCCACACGTACGGAGCCATCCAGGAGAAGATGGCACGCATGGCCATGATGCATTACGTCACTGAGGTACAGCGACACTGGGTCCCCTGTCACATGACCCATATTACCTGTCACATGACCCATATTACCTGTCACACAGCGACAGTTTTCACCCGCTGTTCCTCTGTGGTAT
Organism: Osmerus mordax; assembly: GCF_038355195.1. Lineage (NCBI taxonomy): Eukaryota > Metazoa > Chordata > Actinopteri > Osmeriformes > Osmeridae > Osmerus > Osmerus mordax. The sequence goes on along the minus strand of NC_090068.1, from coordinate 10,700,124 downwards.
GTTCCGGAGTGTGATCTCTGTCGCCCCCTGCTGTTTCAGTCGATGGCCTACATGATCAGTGGGAACATGGACAGCGGAGCGTCAGAGTTCCAGATCGAAGCGGCCATCAGCAAGATCTTCGCCTCCGTGAGTGTGACGAATCTGTCGCTTGTCAGGAGTCGATTCTGGGAAAAAGATCGCAACTGAATGTTTTTTCTGTCTCCTTCTCCCCCAGGAGGCAGCGTGGATCGTGACTGATGAGTGTATCCAGGTCATGGGAGGAATGGGATTCATGAAGGTACGTTTACACCGCTGACCTTCTGAGTCTCTGAGCAGGTGTTTTGATTTCCACACGCCTTCATCTTGATAGAGCTTCTGAGCTCACATGGTCTGGTGTCTTCTCAGGACTCGGGGGTGGAGAGGGTCATGAGGGATCTGAGAATCTTCCGGATCTTTGAAGGAACCAACGACATCCTCCGGCTGTTCGTGGCTCTCAATGGCTTCCAGGTACACAACTCTGTTCTCTGATCTCGTTTTATTTGAACCTTAACCACTGTCAACACACATGATTCCACACGGTCGTACTCGTTGTAGAATGCGGGGAACCATCTGAAGACGCTGCAGAAGGCTCTGAAGAACCCGCTGGGTAACGCTGGGCTGCTGGCCGGAGAGGTCTCCAAGAGGGCCAAGAGGTCAGTGTGTGTGTGTGTGTGTGTGTGTGTGTGTGTGTGTGTGTGTGTGTGTGTGTGTGTGTGTATGAACTAAATCCGTACGAGGTGAAATCTACCATCCTCCTCTCATCTGTGGTCTGTCCCTAGCCCGGAGAGCTGTGTTTGATGATGTTTCCTGTCCCCTGTTTTCAGGAGAGCAGGTCTGAGTACCGGTCTGTCCCTGAGGGGCTCCGTCCACCCAGAGCTGGCCCAGTCTGGAGACCTGGTAGGAAACTTCCCACCTAGAGGGGCGTGGGGGGTAGAGATATGCACAAGTGTGTTTGTATCAATGTCTCAATATTTGCACTGCCCACCCTAGGCTGTGAAGGCCATAGAGCAGTTTGGAGTCACAGTGGAGGACATGTTGCTGAAACACGGCAAGAAGATCATAGGTGAGCTTGGAGAGGTTACCTAGTTTACACTATAATACTGTTACTATTCACGGTGGGAGAAGACTCTGGATCAAGCCTGTCCTGAGTCCTCACAGGAAGGCAGTACTGTGTGTGTGTGGTGTCCTGACTTCTTCTCTCTCTCTTCCAGATGAGCAGTTTGTCCTGAAGAGGGTGGCGGACGGTGCCATCGACCTGTACGCCATGGTGGTGGTTCTGTCCAGGTGAGACTGACGTTACCACACACACACTGTGGAGCACAACCCTGCTCCTGGAGAGAAATCCTGGTAGGTCAGGGTGTGACCCCAGCCCTAGGGTAAGACCCAAGGGCTACCCTTCCCCAAAGTGGTATCCCTCCCTAGCGTGTGACCCCCAGTCCCAGGCCAGGTTTGAAACTGTGTCTCTGTCTCCCAGGGCGTCGCGTTCCCTGAGCAACAGCCTCCCCACGGCCCAGCATGAGAAGATGTTGTGTGACACCTGGTGTGTCGAGGTGAGGTTCCCTCTCCCTCTGTCCCCTTCGTCAGCCGTGTCCTCAGGCCCCGCGTCTGACCTCTCACCTTTTGACCTCTCGCCCACCCGCAGGCCCACGACAGGATCATGGACAACTGCAAGGCCCTGAAGTCCAGCTCCACCTCGCAGGTGTTCAAGAACCTGAAGGCCATCTCCTCGGCTGTGGTGGAGAACGGAGGAGTGGTGTCTCCTCACCCCCTGGGCTTCTAAACCCCCCCGCTGCCTCCCCTCAGAAAGCCTCTACACGGAGAGAGGGAGAGCGCTCCCCTCTGCAGACAGCTCTATGGAGAGTCCCAGTCCTCCGTCAGAGCTCCAAGGCCATAACGAATCCAGTCACCTCACGAACAATGACTTGTGTAAAAACCGTTATTTATGCTCTTTTTAGATGACTAACCTGTTATGATATGAATAATGTCCAGCATATTGTTTGGTTTGGAGTTATAGGATGGTATGTGCATGTCGGTGCGTCTCAATGACCAAGATGTTGTGGTTGGGGTTGGTTTGTACAGGAGGGCGGGAGGAGATGTAAGGAACACAGCAGTGAGGGTATTACCTTGTTGCATCTACTGGTGTCTAGACTGTTGAAATGCATGTTCTTTTTTTCCCTTAATATTCAGAGGACTTGTTTGTGCTGCTCTTATTATCACTTTCACCGTCATTTTTTTTTTTTTTCTCAACGGATTTAGTAATACCGGAGTCGACTATAGAATGTCACATTCCCAGATTGGTTTTACTTGACCTGAATTTTTTTTTTTTTCCCCTAGCATTTTTCAGGTGTTGTGTTTTACATGTAAATGTTTTATTATACCGTCCTTCATTTGACTTGGTGCAGCACTAACTGTTGAACTCACATGTGCCTAATAATGCCATTGCCTTTACAAGGAGTTGCAGGTCAACTGGTGACACTAAGATCCAGTATGTTGTGTTAAAAGCTCTTAAATCAAAAAGGAACATCTTATGAACATGTCTAAATTAAATCTAAAATAGATAACCAAGTAGTTTGTCAAATATATTAATGTGTCTAAATTTAAAGAGTCTTATGTGTCTAAGTAGTTACTTTATAAACACTGCAGAGGCCAGTTACCCTTCATGTAATTTGGGAATTTATTCCATGGGTGGATGGAATTTGTTTTATCTACAAAACAATCGTTATATGTCTGTCTTTCAAGACTCCAGGGTTGAAAAAGCAGATGGAAGTCAGGTCCATGTTAAAAGAGAACCTCATTTCACGATCCATCCGGCAGGAACTTCTAGTCCATCCGTTCTTGCGGTGGTGCTTCAGGGAGAGCAGAGGTCCTGGCAAGAGGGCCGTCGATCAGGGAGGATGGAGGTCTGGGCTACAGGACCGGCTCTCTAAGAGAGTTGGTCTCTCCAGTAGAGGCTGGTTCAGCTGCATCATCCTCTTTACCACTAGGGGGCATCTGATGTGTGAAAAATCCAATCTGTTGAAAAAAAAAACAAAGACAGGGAGAGATAGATCCATTCACATGGTTATAACAGTCCTGCAGGCTGTCCAACCCTCCATCACGATCAAGGAGGTCAGAAACGGTGGCAGGAAGTCTAACCTTCAAGAGAAGTGCAGACACCACCAGCAGGATCAGCAGTGCACAGAGCACAGAGACCAAGGTGATGAAAACCACCTGGGAAGGGGGGGGCGTGTCCAGGACTGTCACAATCTGTGGAAGCAGAGAAGGCAAGGAGGAGAGGTGCTATGAATAATAATAATAGATTTAACTCAACAGATGCTTTTATGCAAAGCGACACGCAGGGGGAGTTTTGAGGGTGAAGTGCCTTGCCCAAGGACATAGGCAGGGCCAGGAATTGAACCGGCAACCTTCTGATTACTAGCCCGATTCCCTAACCACTCAGCCACCTGACTCCAGACACGAGAGTGACATGATGGTTCTGTGAGGTCCAGCAGTCCTGGGGTCGGTACTGTAACTCACCGTGAGTGTCTGGAAGCTGTGGGCAGGGTACTGGGTGTAGACCGCCCGGTCAAACGATAACACCCCCCGACTCCTCACCTCCACCTGTGCCCCTGAGCCCTGAGGAAACAGCACTGGGTCAGCATGTGTGTGAGTTGGTGTGTGTGTGTGTGTTTTCGCACGCATTGATGTTAGTGTGTGAGAGTATGCGTGAGAATCTGTTTATCTGTGTGTGAGTGAGTACGAGTGAGTCTCTCAGATATATCGCTATATATCCTGTAATAATGTAACAGGGAACTGAGTCATGAGTTGACGTACATCTGCCTCTAGGCTGACACTGCCAATAAACCTGAATATGCATGACTGCTGCTGGCTCAATGGGGCTATGGTGCAAGCAGCCAGGAGACAGGTCACTCCTCCACAGTTCTGTAAAGGAGGAGGTCAAGAGAGAATTCATATGTTTAACTTCCTTATTCAGCAAATCATTTTGTTGTCCTCAAGTTTGTCATTATTTGGTCATACTCCTCCAGACAGATTCCTAGACGCCAAACTAAACCCATCTTTTAAACAATATATAATATAAATATTTCAATATTTATGAATACAGAATGAATAAATTAACCTTGACTAAGAACAACCTTAACTAAGAGTTACAACCAAGATTAACCTTAGCCTAGATTTATCATGTTTGCAATATCATGTTCTGCTAATCGTGTTCATCTTTATCGCTCACACCCCCCAGACAGAAGTTTCACCTGATTCACCAAAGTTTCTTTATCTGTGGTCGAGAGCAGCCTTATCTCACACGTTGTCCTGCCGATCTGCAGAAACAGAAAAACAAGCGTGAGGGTTCCTCACCGCACGCGACAGAGGTGTCGTGACTTTAGGAGAGGTTTACAAGCAAGCGTTTACAGTTTCTGACAGAGACACGCTCCACCGGTGGCCTGACGTCAAATCAGCAGGAAGCAGGAAGGTGGCGTTCACAGGTGCTGCCATATCGCCCACGTTCTCCACCTCAGAGACCAAAGCACAAGAGGACAGGTGTGTGAAACGGTATTAAGTGTTGGGTTATTACACAGTGTTGGGTTATCACACAGTGTTGGGTTATCACACAGTGTTGGGTTATTACAGTGTTGGGTTATCACACAGTGTTTGGTTATCACACAGTGTTTGGTTATTACACAGGGGGTAAGAAGGCTCAGAATGGGAGAGGGGTTTTGGGGGTAAGGGGATGTTGTGGTCACAGGTCCAAATCCCCCCTGTACATCGCTTTGGATAAAAGGCTCAGATTTAACATGGTTAGTACTGCTGTAAAGACTTTGGTCCAAAGAGAGCCTTACCACAAATATATGCTCAATCAGTGTTGTCTCTGGTGGACGGATGAACTGAGTGGAGTTGCCTCTAGAACACGATCATGAAGACAAGGATACGGTCACTCCCAACAGTAAAACTGTCATTCGTTCCAACGTTCAAATTCTCATCCGTTCAACATTTAAACTGTCGTCCGCCAACTCACGCCAGCACTCAGCCATCGCTGTACCTACTCTCGGAAGATGATGACGTTGATGGGTAGCTTGACAGCGACTGAGCTGCTTCCAAAGTTATCGTAAAGAGTGTCCGGTTCCTCACCATTCCTGAAGGAGAAACACACAGGAATACAACAACATTCTAAGTTCCTGTGAGATGTGGTTTGTTTGCATGGTGGCTGGAACTGGTGTTGTGAGGGCAACTCACGCGCTGACAGACACATTCACAGCCAACAGACGGGTTCGAGAGGAGAGGTCCGAAACCTCAAATGACATCAGCACTTTCATCTGCGGGAGGGGAGAGAGAAAGTGGGGTTAGGGGATGGACGGGAGGAAGAAGGGTGGGGCGGTGGCGGTGAAAGGTGGCAGAGTGCGCTCCCATCACAATGTGCCCCACAAGCTCAATCTGATTCATCTTTAATATCCTTTCCCAGAGGGGAAAGAGAGGGCGGTTACTGACCTCTGACCCCTGTCGGAGAGTGACTGAGCTGAGGTGACACGTAGTCATGGTGACATTTTCAACCTCGGTGGAGTTGGATAAACACCTAACAGCTTCATGACCTAAAGACTTGGAGCACAGCAACACGCTTGTTACGACACTACAGCACTGAAGACAGGTCATAAGACTGAACGTGTACTCGGGTTCAGTTCAGTTAAATTTTCCTGCACATTAAGCAGACCCTTTCAGCCAAAGCATCAATTCAATTCACTTTACAAATCATGGAAATTCAAGATCTAGAATTCCAGTGAGAGCCACAAGTCACCTGCTTAGCTCGGAGGAAGGTAACGGAGGAGGGGTGTGTCAGCATCAGCTCCACCCCTTCGGCGTCCTCGCCACTGTTGGCCACACCCACCGCCAGCTCCACCGGGAACCGGGAGAAGACCACCACCTCTGGGCTGGAGGACAGAGCGACGTGACACATTGTGTTACATTTTATTCAGACTTTTATTCATTTGACAATTCATTCGTTTAGGAGATGCTTTCATCCAGTGCCCGCTAGGACCAGGTGAAAAAGGAGGCACACAGGGACTCTATAGAAGGGATGTGATACCTGGTGAAGTTAACGGACACTTGTAAGTCAGGGATGCACACATGGTCTTCGCCACACACCTTCTCCAGCAACACCTGAAACACCGCGCAGACACGTTCACCTTCAACATCGTGACTTACACCTAACAACACCCCCCACCCCAACAGAAACACTGTTTACATCAACATGATCCACTACAGTATCCAAAACTACCCAACAGTCCTGTGTGGCTGTGTGCTGGTATCACCATGTGTGTGAAGGAGGTGGGGCTGTGTGTGTGTGTGCTGGTCTCACCATGTGTGTGGAGGAGGTGGGGCTGTGTGTGTGTGTGCTGGTCTCACCATGTGTGTGAAGGAGGTGGGACTGTGTGTGTGCTGGGCTCACCATGTGTGTGAAGGAGGTGGGACTGTGTGTGTGTGTGCTGGTCTCACCATGTGTGTGAAGGAGGTGGGACTGTGTGTGTGTGTGCTGGTCTCACCATGTGTGTGAAGGAGGTGGGGCTGTGTGTGTGTGTGCTGGTCTCACCATGTGTGTGAAGGAGGTGGGGCTGTCTGGGCTGAGGATAGACCGCAGCCCCCCCGTGTCTGGGACCTCTTGTCCCTCCACAGCCAGACGGCCAGACAGCAGCACAGGACGGTAGTCTGAGATGCAACCCTGCAACACACCAGCACGGCACAACATCCCTGAGGGTCGATCGATCAACAAGAGGAAGGCTAGGTGTGTGGTCTCCCAGAGTGTGAAAAAAAGGTAATGAAGAGAAGAATGAAATCAATTGTGCATGTATCTTAACAGGGTAGGAGTAAAGATGGAGTAGGTTTGAATGACACGTGCATGGTGCTGCGACTGACTGGTATGCTGATGGAGAGGTTATGACAGGCCGTGCTGTTGACTTCGCCTGCCCAGCGAGAGGTGGCGGCGCTGGGGTAAAACAGAAGTCGAGCTGGCCTGGTCTGGGAGTCCAGCTCCACAGACATCTCTACTGATGCTCGGAGAGGTGCTGGAGTGGAGGACAGAAACACAGGGAGTCAGGTGGCTGAGCGGTGAGGGAATCGGGCTAGTAATCCGAAGGTTGCCAGTTCGATTCCCGGTCATGCCAACTGACGTTGTGTCCTTGGGCAAGGCACTTCACCCTACTTGCCTCGGGGGAATGTCCCTGTACTTACTGTAAGTCGCTCTGGATAAGAGCGTCTGCTAAAAAAAAATACTAAATGTAAATGTAAACTGGAAATGGTCTCGTTGACACCCGTGGGATTCCTCGGACCCAGTCAGTCCTATTCCCTGCAGCCTAGAAAACCTTCTCGACTCACTTCTGATTCTGGATTTTTTTTGCTGTCCTTTCTACATACTGTTCCGCATGTCACTTTGGAGAAAAACGTCTGCTAAATGACTTAAGTAAAATGTGAGAAGCGAGATGAGAGCGAGTTGAGCGTTCTCTCCCTCTAGCCCTCCTCACCCTTGATGTTCCCTGTGTGGATGCCTCGGACCGTGACGCACAGCGTCGCCGTGGCGACAGGGGTGTCGAGCGCCATGGCGCCGGCACAGTGGAAGTAGTCCTGAGGGATGAGGGGCGGGTCGAGAGAGACCGACACCTGAACCTGCATCACAGGCTGGGACCTGCAGGGACGACACCCATCGAGTCCAGACATGGAGATGTTGTGGTGTTTATGAATGAGGATTGGATTGTTATGGCGTTTGACTGTAGGTCATCAAGAGGACGCAAGTTCAAATCCCCCGCCCCTGTAAGTTGCTCACCTCAGTATGACGGCAGCGCCCTTGGCCCCCACCACCAGGTCAGCCAGGCCGTCCGAATTCAGGTCCCCAGCAGAGTGCACAGACAGCCCGAAGAACTTCAGCTCACTGGCCCCCCTCACCCCCTGGATCCTCTGCATCACATATGGATACACACACACAGTATTCAGAGGAATATCTGGGACAGGATAACGATGCTATCAGAGTAGTAGTAACATATACACGATGACCAGGTCACTTCCCTAACAGATGTGGTCTGACCTGACTGTAACTGGTCTGGAGGCCTCCCCCCGATCGCCCCAGGAAGACATACAGACTCCCCCGGCCCCTGTTCTCCAGAGGGGCCCCCACAGCCAGCTCCAGCAGCCCGTCTCCGTTGAGGTCGGGACAGGGGGACAGAGACGCCCCGAAGCGGCCCAGCTCGTTCCCAGCTGCCCCGCGCAGAGTGTGGGTGCAGTTGATGACCTGGGTGGATTAAGGTCACAACCAGAATGGGTTTTATTCGCCATGAAAGTTTGCACAGACAAGGAATTTGCTTTGGCAGGAAGGTGCAAACATTAAACATATAGGAATCTAAAATTTTAACATGAGGACTAACTATACTAAGGGTACATAACTAGCAATACTAAGTGGAATTATAACTGTCAACTCAGGATGAGGAACTAGACCACTAAGTATGTCAGGGTGTGTTAATCAAACTCATGACTTGAGGGGGGGAAGTACAACTCTTAGCTTGAGAAACTGATCTAGAATTTCAGGAAGGCCCCTTGTCACACTGCATAGCTTTCACATGAAGATATTTATGCTGTATATCCTTATTTATACACATGTATAAAGCACAAATAAAAGACGGGATTTAAAATAGCGTAATGATGTTATAACTGCTATAGAGTAATTTAAGAAGGAGATAGTTGTTATAAAAAGCGTCATTTAGTTATAACTCTTTGAAATAGCATAATTTAGTAACAAATCATATATTACGTCTATGTAGGTCCTCGGGTCAGAGTGGTAGATATCAGTGAAGCAATAGAAAGCAGATATTAGAGAGTAGATACGGTATTAGACAGCTTTGGATAAAAGCGTCTGTTAAATGCAACTGCAATGTAAACGTGCAGTAGAGAGATAGCAGTCTCACCCTGGGCCTCAGGGAGCAGACTGTCACCTCCCCGCCCACACCCTGCTCATGAAAGGACGGTGCTCCCACCAGCAGCAGGGCTGCGTCACCCTCGCCAGGCCTCTGCAACACACACAGCTCCCCACCGAAGTACGAGCCCAGCTGGGGGGGTTGAGAGTGGGGGAGGGGGAGTTTGCGTGTGTGGTGGGGGGGGGGTGGATAGAAAATAAAATATATTAGACAACCAAAACTAGATGAGCCAAAATCTCCCATCATGACTTCACATCCATAAATGCAACTTCTATGTAAGCTTCATATCTGTAACAGCATTCAAATACTGTTCGAACTGAACTTTCTATTATGTACAATTTGTATGTTGCTTAGGATAAAAGTGGCTTCTGAGTCAATAAACCGTAAAAAGGATTCATATCTCCAACAGCATCTCCTAAGTGCCCTGAACCCCAGAGCCCCTTCTACCTGGACTCCGTGTACCCTGTGAGAGACCGTCCACCGTCCCAGGACAGGGTCCGTCTGAAAGGCCAGGACCAGGCCTGTGTGGTTGTACCTGGGGGCCCCAGAAAAGTACACAAGGCCGTCCTTCATCACTGCCACCGCTACCGAGTAGCCTGCACAGACAGCAACAAATGCCACACTACTTCACTAACTTAGTTTCAGAGTGCTACTCTCAAATGACTTCTTCAGCAACACTTTCCATTAAAGTTAAACTACCATGTACCCACATAGCACCACGTCTAATTTGCAAAACAGTCCTCCTCAGAAGAGGAGTTGCTCAGGAGTTGCTAAGTCAACTGCTCGTTGACTTAACCACATTCCCACACACTTGTTACCACTTATACTTCAAAGCAGCATGAGGGGAAGTGCATAGTGGTGGAACAAAACTTTAGATTCAAACTTACAGTACAGCAAACCACACGCTGCACTGCTGATGTTCTCAGTTTTAACGACAGACCTTCGAGCCGGCGCTGGTGGGAAACCAAGTCAGCTACAGGACAGAGGGAGGAGAGCGAGAGCGAGAGCGAGAGCGAGAGCGAGAGCGAGAGACGTGTGGATGTGAACGGGCAGCGCTCATGGCTCACCCAGGTAAGAGTCCTTCATGTCGGCCTCCACTGCAGAAGCGTTGATGAAGGTGTCGTTGGCTCCCTGCATGGACTCCACCATGCCTCCAGACCAAGAGTACGACCCCGGGGCCCCAAACACAGACACCCCCTTGGTAGGGAGAGACAAGAGTTGTACATGATGAGATTGAACGTTGTAGAAAGACACAAGATGAGATCTAAGGCTGCAGAAAGATATGATAAGATTGAAGGTTGTAGAAAGACGTTTTGTGATAAGATCTGATGCTGCAGAAAGATATGATAAGATCGAAGGTTGTAGAAAGACATTTTGTGATAAGATCTAATGCTGCAGAAAGGGATGCATGATGCGGCCGTACCCCAGAGAGCGCTGTACTGAACCCTCCTTGTGAGAGCTCCTGTTTAAAGGACCTGGCACTGGCAGCGCTGTTTCCTTCACGGACGTCACATACAACACAGACAAACTTTATGGTTCATTATGGTTCGTGTCGATGAATTATATATTAAACATTAAACATGTCATTTGTGTGTTACACGTACTAGTCATGGGTTCTTATTCATGCGGTTTTCCAGTAGTTTAACAGCTACAGGACCTGGGTGTTTACCTTCAATGTTGAAGATTTGATTTCTGATCTGGACCTGAATGGTTTTCAGAGCCTCAAAGCTGTTGGTCTCAAATACGCCCTCAGAAGACGAGGCCACTTGTTTGAGCTCCTCGGAAGACACCTGGTTTCCTACCTGAGTTGGGAGGGGGGGGAGGGAGAGAGAGACAGGCAGGCAGAGAGACAAGGAGAGAGAGACAGAGACAGGAAGACAGTGACAGGAACTGAGTGACACAAGCAAACAGCCATTTTAAAACAAGCCACATTGACCAAAGTGCTGTCCAGACAAGTGAGAAACCCCACCCCACAAATAAATGAAACTGAATAATGAATCTTTATTCGGTTCACGCAGAATCTCACGTCACCATGAGCATACTCACCCCAACAGCAATCCTGACGACTCCCCTCTCTTCTGCCAGCGGTAGAACCTTTTCAAAAGAGTCCTTGGGATCGTTTGATTTGCCGTCCGTTATCACAACCAACAGTTTCCTGGAGTTCCGTCTCATGCCTCGTTTTTCTGTCAGCATTTCTTGACTGGGACAACAGAGGAACGGTAAAAAAAAAAATATGAAAAGTTAATAGCCCAAAACCGATGTCCACAAGCATAAATGACTTGCTGGGTCTCAGGAGATATAGCAGTGCAGTGAGAGAGGTGTGTTCCGGTTCCAGAGACACACTCACAGCACGTAGCGGATAGCTGAGGGAGTGTACGTGTTTCCCTGCGAGTGGCTAACAAACTTCATCAAATTATCCGGGTTTCGATCAACTGCAAAGTTCTGAAAATGGAAGACGGCATGTGCGTCGGTAGAATACTGAGCCACTGCCACCTGTGAAAGATAGATCATGTCATCAGACTGACACACAACTGACCAGCACACACACACACTTACTGTACATACACCACTCACCTGTACACTGGTATCAGTGAACATTCGGACTATATTTTTTATAAACGTGATCATCTTATCAAAATCGCTGTTAGTGATGCTCTGAGAGCTGTCAAAGAGAATCACAGCATCCAGACCAAAGTCTTGGCAGTCTGGAGGAGACAGAGAGATCAAAGAGGAGTAAAGAGGAAGCAGAGAGACATCACCTTCTCCCCCCCCCCCCTCCGTCCACGACAATCATCCGTCCTTCATCACAACCAAGATCAAGCTTTGACATTTCCCCTCTAAGCAGTACAATACAGATAGTCATTAAATGCGCTTCACAGACCCACGGGGGCAACATAATTCAATTTAACCAAATGAGTGAATCACACCTTGAAAGGCTGGCTTGAGTTTTTTCACAACTGTCAGCTGTGAATCCAGCTGGACACACAGCCCGTTGAGGTAGTTGAACGAGTTGCAAGCATGGACCAGATGTGGTCCACATACCTGGACAGGAAGGATAGAGAAGACATCTGACTGTTAGAGTGGTACAGGTTGGACTACGACCAATAGACAGAAATATAAAACAAAGATTTCATTAACTTTGTCTGTTAATTAAATAACAGGTCACGCCACCAGGTGGTTATAGCTCTGTAGAGTTTAGTGGGAGAGCATTTGACTGCAGGTTATAGAGGTTGCAGAATCCCCCTTGTACGTCGCTTTGATTAAAAGTGTTTACAAAAATGGAGGTGCTGACCAAACCGTTATTTTAACCATGACATCACCGTCAGGTTGTCCCACTACTGAATCCCATTTACATTTGTATTCATTTAGCAGATTTGATCTGTATGTCGTTTTATCCAAAGTGACATACATGTTGCATCCCAGCCCATTTAGTTAGGATCCCTCCATCTTGTCATGGTCCGTGGTTTGTCTATTGTTACGACACCCGGCCTAAACTGTTAATGATACTCCTCAGAAGTGACAAACATCCCTACGCCCAGGCACTCACCATGACTCTGTCAGTGCTGCATGCAATCGACAGCCCAAATGCGATGTCTTGATCCACTGCAGGAGAAGAGGGGGTGGGGGGTGGGTGAGGTGAGCACAGTTCCTGGAAGAGCTCAAGCGCACGTCTCTTAACTCACCAGTCACACAATTGTGCAATTAACTGTAGACTCAGCACCTCAGCCCACAACGTTAACATGTGTGAGTTTGAGTGGGTGTATGTGTTGTGGCGTGTATTGGATTAATGCCTATAGGTGCACATGCTCGCACAGTGAGTGGGTAGCATAAGTGAGCACAACACCACCTGTCTGGAGGCCCTGGATGGGGCAGTGTGTGTGTGTGTGTGTGTTTAGAAATAACCTCATCAAGATTCAGCATTATTCTTTGCACTCCCTAACTTAGTTGTTGCTCAGTTCATGAGACCCACATATAACAGGCATTCTACTTCCTGTTCTACCTTCCTCTATGGTTCAAACTGTCAATATAAATATAAAATATTGTCATAAAAATCTGAATGTTCTGCCATTTTGCCCAGTCAGAATGCTCAATGTTACAAATGTATTTTATCTTGATACATTTTCTGGTGCCAGAATTGTGTAACAAAATAGACTTTGAAACATCTTTGGTCCCTCTCTGTCTTAGTGTGTGTTGGCACACTGTGGTGTGGGGACGAGGCGTGGGGAAACATGCAGTAAGTAACTGTGGCAAAGGAGGTCCTCACACACACTAACCTGCTGACCACAGCTGCTCCTGTCCACAGCTGCTCTGCCTGCTAAATACAGTTCTTGACTGAACACCGTAATACAATCAGAACAATCTGATCCTTGATTGTCTGCTGAACTATGTCCTAGTGTGAGGAGAGGGTCTCTTGGGTATCATAAATGGGGCAGAATGACTTACCCTGAACCGGTACTGCATCACAACGTCCACTGTGATAGGAGCACCGGTACAGACCCCCGGTGCCGTTAGCCAGGAAAGGGGCTGTGACTAACACACTAGAGATAAGAGGAAACAACCAAGGTGGAGACAGGCAAAACTGATGTGTTATTTCCACTGACAACAAACCCAATGTATTCCATTCGAGACTGCAAATATGTTGAAACTCTGAAAAAGTATAAGGATAAATAAGCTTTGAACAAATCAAGTTTTATACAAAGCTAAAACTAACATGTTACATTGTGTCATTTTAACCCATAATTCAAATCCGATGTGCTTCTCTCCCTGCTGTGTGCTTGTATCATAGATGCTCACTAGATGATCATATGTTATCACTACACTCTGTAGCTCATCTAGGCTACTCATAATACCAGGCTATTCAATGTAGTGCTTTTGTTTAGATAAGACAAACACCAACAAAATATTGCGACTATCGAACTTGTAATACATGTTCTTCAATATAAGTAGTCTGTCAATGACTTGACACACAGTCTTCCCACTTTGTAGTCCTGACAGTGACTGGTTAGGTTGCTGTACCGACTGAGGTGAGGACCAAAGGTGCAAACTTGCCTTCTATCCCGCGCCGGTCCAAAGTGACACACGCGATACCCAAAACTGGATCGTGCATCAGTGTTCTTAAATAATCTGGGACGATCAATGTCTAGATTGAACGCCCAGGTCAATGGAGAGACTGAAAGAGAATTGGAAATTGTTGATTAAACGGGGATGAGATGTGGATCCAAATGCAAGAAGCACCTAAAGTTTTCAGGAAAATATACATTTTAATGAACAAACAGAACACAGTGATAAACAGACAAATCCAGACTGAGCACGAACGCAGTGCTGGGTTTAGAAGAAAACTAAATAACCCAGGTGGATCAAATAACTCTTTAACTAAATTAACCAATCATAGTCCAGTATAAACAATCTCACCCTTGACATCGTACAGAAATTGGTGACCTATCGCGGACAGGGACACAGCCGAAGCCGAGACTAATCAAGTACATTAAAGCGACCTTAACAGTTAGCAAAGACACAGAGGCACCAATAACATTTTACCCCTGGGGAGCCCTGGGTGACAGCTCTTTAGCGTTGCATGGTGCCAAAATCACACCCATCAAGTCAAAGTCCTATAAATGAACTGGTCCAAGCCCATGGCCACTATGTCCAAGCCCATGGTATTTGTGGAGAAAAGACAGTAGGCTATTTACAACTGTCAAAAAAAATCATCCCTACCAGTCCAATGTCTTTAGACCTTTTCTGTAGGTTCATACTATTCAACACTGATGCACCAATACTTTTCGACATCTGAACAACCGTGGTAGGTTACGTTTGTCAATACGGGTTGAAAAAACGAATGGCCACCAAGTACACGGACCTTAACGTATACTTACTATGCAGGAGCCCAATTAAACTCCATAAGTGGTCCATCTTCTGTTGTTCTGAAAAACGTTAAATTAATTCACAACTGAAATACAGTTATTAGAATGTTTCCATCTTCATAAGCCTAAGCTTCCCGCGAAATCCTTGAGATAGGCTATGAACAATATATAACTTTGTTGAAACCAGAAATAGGACACTACTCCTTCTCTACACTGTATGAAATGAGGGGAACCTTAGAGAGTGAAACTGTCAAAGAGTGAAAGCCGTTATTTCACTTTGTGCAGAGGAAATACTACGCAACGCGCAAGAGAGGCAACCGAGGCAGATTGTGTCAATGGGAGTCGTCCGCCTCTAACTAGAGGTCAGGCAAAGCTGACCAGACAGGTGACTGTATCATCAACTGAAACTATTTCATACAGTAAGACTGTTGATCATTTAGACTGGAAAAACTAGTTACAGTGAGTTACTGTCACAAAAACAGTGATCTGATTGACACATTCAGTGTTCCAGCTGTGCGGTGTTTCGCCCACACGCAATTATTTCGGCTGTATTTTATGCAAGTCAATTATAAAGAAAAGGTTTTCATCTTTAATGCGAATCCTCTGATGCCACCTTGAGGAAAACCCGAAAAGTTGTCAGTATGCACAAAATGTGTCTCACTAAAACAAGTCTTTAAATACAGGTCTCACAGCTAAGAACAAGATTTCGGTTTCGAAGATGTTAATGTAAGTATTTAGATGGATATGTAAAAAAAATATGACACCTATGGCAGGCATAATTGGATGAAGAATAGAATAGAATACAACTTTATTGTCTATCCAGAATTTACACCGACACCATTGGTTAACTAACTTGGAAATGTGATCCTCTCGGTTGTTCTAAGCATGTTCAAATAATCCTTGATCTGAACTAAGATCAATGAGTCGAAAGAGTAGGCCTACTTAAATGAAGTCACTGCTAACATTTGGCTGACGTAGGTGTTATGGAACATCCTTCCTCTTTCATTCTACCCATTTTTGCTCAATTGGTTGTTTGAGTGAGAGCAAGTGAAATGGAGCTGTCTCAGAGGAACCGTGTTGAAATGTCCGACTATGAGGATGCTACAAATATACAGCAGAACACATATGGGCCAGAATCAAAGACTGAAGACATCTACAACTCTCTGCAGTATCCAGCTATAAATGTTGTCAGATTGGAAGAAGGTTGGTAGGCTACTGAAAATCAATTCATCATGGGGGCTTAAATTGTATTTACTCATAGGTTACTATTGTGATTACATATACTATTTGTATGTCGCTTTTGAATAAAAGAATACACGGACTGTGAACTTGTTCAGTCTGAAATGAGCATTTAATAAAATTTAATTGTGGCTTTTTATCATCTTTAGGGCGACAACTCCCGGAGCGACCCAGAAATCCAGTTTTCCTGTTGATCTCCTTAGTTACAATACTGTTATTAGTCATCATTCTTATAATCGTTGGTCTTCACTGTGAGTAATGCCATACAAATCCTCTTCAGCACCAGTAACAATTAATGGCAATATTGGAGCATAATTTGTGGCTTGGCATGAAATTGTCCAACTTTGAATGATTGTAATGACTAGTGTTGCTTTCTCTTTTGGTAGATCATCATTTCACTGAGTCTGTCCCTCCCATGAATAAAGGTGGGTAGCTTCCTCTGCCAACCAAAATGGGTTTAAGTCTGTAAAAGAGGAAGAATGTTTAGTTTCTAACCATGGATAAAGAGATTCTCTCTATGATATTGCTGGCAATAGGCTTTCAGCTCTGGAGACCATATCAGCTCACTGACCACATCTGCTGACATCTACAACTGTCATCTATTCAAATCACAGACATATTTAGATTTTGTATTTGATTTGAGTTATGGAATGTGTGCACCTTTAGTTTTTATATTTTATTCTCTATTTATCTTAACTTTATTTTATAAATCTGAGTCAGTTTGTTAATTTGATGAATTTAAAGACTTTTGACTTTGTGTCTGCAGTTCTAAGGCAGGGTGATGAAGTCTGGTTCCATCACCAGAGGATCTTCTACCTTTTCTGGGAGGGTGAGGGAGATTGTTCCAGCGCCCAACTCTTCTGCAAGCAGAGGAACGCCCACCTTGCAACACTGGATCTAAATAACAAGGTACAACTACATAGCAATTCTATAGCCACAACATTACATTAACTAACTGTGTAGTAATACCTAACAGTTAGTAATACCTAACTGTGTAGTAATACCTCAACCTACACTTTCCTTTAAGGTTACACTTTCTTTTAAGGTTAAATGAACAAAACACAAACAGTTGATTTTGTGCTACTAGTTTAAACTACAAATATCTAATACAAATTGTACAGTTTGTATGTTTTTGCTGTGGTTTCTACTGAAAGGCCTAACATACAGTATATTAATTTTTCCTAATGTCTCATGTTTACTGTGTGTGTGTGTGTGTGTGTGTCTGTGTGTGTGTGTGTCTGTGTGTGTGTGTGTCTGTGTGTGTGTGAGTCCAGGACTGGGTGTTGTCCAGGGCTAGAGGGCAGCGTCTGTGGGTCGTGGTCGTGGATGACTTGACAGAAGGCTCTGCACACGACAAAGGACCACCACCGATGCCCCAACGCCAACTCGTAGTAAACAATGTAATTATTCACCTGGTCATCACTGGGTCTAGCAGTCGTATAGCATTAGTATAGCTCTCATATAGTTCTCTGGCATTGCTCTGACCACCTCAGTGGTAGTGCATTTCATTGTAGAGGTTGCATGCAGGTTCAAACTGAGTAAATTGTTAATACGCTGAATATGAGGCAGTTACAATGGAATGGAAAACATATATTACATTTACATTACATTTAGTACTCTCTTATCCAGAGCGACTTACAGTAAGCACAGGGACATTCCCCTGAGGCAAGTAGGGTGAAGTGCCTTGCCCAAGGACACAACGTCATTTGGCACGGCTGGGAATCGAACTGGCAACCTTCTGATTACTAGCCCGACTCCCTCACCGCTCAGCCATCTGACTCCCGCATATATATCTGAAATGCATTTAAATTGAATTCATTTGAATCCTCTAAAGACTCAAATTTGTATGCTCCTCAGGACCACAGGGATGCAGATGGATATTATTTATGGTATGAGGACAAGTCTGACCTGGGTTTGTTTTGGGATTCAGAGGACTCTGAACCTGGCTGTGGCCTCCTGAATCTTAGTCCACCTCCAGACAGCACAGGGCCCAGCCAGGGCTGGGTGTGCCAGGTAAATGCTTCCTAGCCTGGTTGTACATGAGAGGAGGACCGCCTGTCTCTCCAAGATGGAAACCCCAGCTTCCTTTCTTTCTTTGAAAGTAATATGTAATGGAATGTGTGCATCTTTAGTTTTTATATTTTGTTCCAGAACACTGCTGTCTTCCCAAGCAAAAAGGGACAGTAATTGGCCGTGTGGTCAAACTTTAGTTAATGTTGCTTTTGGTGCAGGTAATTTGCTTTGACACATGGTTGAATCTTACGTCTCAACTGTGTTTTTGAGAAGTTAGGGGGGTCTGATCGGCAGTAACTTCATAAACTCAATCAAAATGAAACACTTTGAAGTAACAATTTTTTTCTGAACAATATTTTTTACATTGGTTGGAGAGAACACGCAATTACATACTTGATTTGATGTTTACCAGAATCTGTCAAATAAAAAAGTGTAATGTGTTCAGAAAATGTATGAACTTTCTCATGACTTTGCACAAATGACACCAAGGGGGCACTATATATCATTGTTAAGATTTGACTGTCAAACTTATAGGACCTTGTAGGACAAAAGTTATTTATCATGAACTAATACAATGTATGTCTTTATGCTAAGATTTTATTGTATTAAAATATATACTGTATACTGTCATTAAAGTAAACCATTGGTATAAATTTAAAAAAACTATAAACATTGACAAAAAGATGAAGCTGAGAATCTCTCAAAACGCATGTTCAGAGGTTGTTAGAGAAAACAGTCTAGAAGTTGAAAACATTCCTTCGAAGGTGTTTGGTGGATGTAGGGCAGAGAAGTACATGGATCTCAGATGCTCTCTGTGTCTGACGTGATAGTCGTGGCGTGTGTATGAGCACTATAATACTGAGATCACGCACTCACATATACATACACACACACGCACAGCACACCCTCTGTCAACAGGGCTAATCCTGCACTCCAGGATGGCTTACAGTCTAGACTGGTCTTGTTTTCCACTGTGGCAAATCATGTTTGATTTTTGTTGATTTGTTGTTTCCAAATAGTTTTTGGAAAATATTCGCACTCTCACGCATACAATAAGTCAAAGAAAAGAAAACAGTAGACTTTTGAGATATTTCCATCTTTTTTTTCTCCTTTTTCTCCAACGAAACAAAGTGACTGTCTACACCACAGGCAAAGATCATCAGTAGTCATCTGTTTGAACGGTTTCCCATCTACAGATTTGTTACCATAACAGGTCATGTCACCCTCCCCCCCCACCCCGCCCCTCCCCACCCGCACCCCAATACCTACACCCCTATACACAGAATACTGTACTGTACACACTCCACCTCCTTATCTTTACAATACACATCATAGTCAAACTGTTATAATAGCTTTAAAATAGGTACACTTCTCTTGGTAATTGTGACCATTACCCTGATTGTACATATCATACCCTTTTCCCCTCATCTCCTAGCAGGCGATTTTAAACGCCTTTCTTCAACATTTTGTATGACGCAGTGCTCTCAACAGGCTACGGCCTCTTAGGAAAAACTCTGCGTTTCTCCAAAGTATGAATGTTCAGAACGTTCGGACAGAATTCCGATTATTCTAGAATGCAAAGCGCATTTGTACAGCTGCTTGGGTGTTGAGTGACAGTTAGTACAGACAATAAGGCAATAATTAAAATTGCATTGAAAACATGAGGTAAAAGAATACAGACTCAAATACAACGCTGTTGTTTTGACGTTTCTCTAGCGGCCATAGTAGACCACAGTAGAGTAGGTACCACACCGGACTCTATTAGACTAAATTGTTGGGGACTTAGATCAGATCCTGAACCCTTCTCAGACTGCACAAGGGGATTAGGACCAACTGTCGCATCTGCTCAGATTCCTGGAGATGATTATGAGGTAAGAGAAGATCACTGATGACAATCCCCAATTAGAATAATCATTTCAGGGGAGCAAGAAAGGCAGATTAAAGAAACATAGATTTAGAGAGACCTGAACTAACAGCATTGCGTTTATATCTACCTTAAATGTAATGACTGAAATGTATATCATACTGTCTATCTGTAATTCCAAATTTTGGCACAAACATTTCGGCAATAAGCACAAGATACTGGCAGTAATGGGCTGTGTTCAATTCAAGTTATTTCAAAAAACAATCAGATGAAACGTTAGATGCAATTAGATAACGTGACAACGTGATCAAATGAGAAACAACAAAACAGCTTAAGTGCAAAGAATAAAATGAAACATGGCAGGGACGGTAATGATCCTTTACAGAAATGTTTAGGTTCAGGACTCAGCTGGTGTGTGTGAGAGATATCTGACAATGCAGAGCCTCACAAGCAAGGAGACTCTGGAATCCTCTGCATATTGGCCTATGAAATAAAAAAGATCAAAAACAACCAACATAATTCCGTCTGATTAACTGCTGGCTGCATGGAATTAACAATGACCACACTTCAGACTGGAATTTTCTGGGTTTGAATGTCAAACATGAAAAACAAACTGTTTTATCACTGGGCAGGTCCATTCAACCTAGTAGGGATCTAGGGACTCTGAAGGGACAGTGGCAGGAGACAGGGACAGCGGGAGAGTGTAACTGAGTGAGTGTAACTGGTAGAGTGTAACTGAGTGAGTGTAACTGGTAGAGTGTAACTGGTAGAGTGTAACTGAGTGAGTGTAACTGGTAGAGTGTAACTGGTAGAGTGTAACTGAGTGAGTGTAACTGGTAGAGTGTAACTGAGTGAGTGTAACTGGTAGAGTGTAACTGAGTGAGTGTAACTGGTAGAGTGTAACTGAGTGAGTGTAACTGGTAGAGTGTAACTGAGTGAGTGTAACTGGTAGAGTGTATCTGAGTGAGTGTGGATATTGAAGAGCTTAGCCAGGCACTTGAGCGTCCTGACCAGATGCACAGAGGAACTGTGTGGTGAATCTTACCCTGTTTATTCACTGTAAGGAGATCATCTTTGCACTGATGGGAGAGGAGGTATGTGTGGAAAGTGAGTCTTAAGGTTTAATATGGATCTACTGTTAAAACTGAAATATCAAAGTGGGTGACACCATGAGTGTCTGCCATTCAAATTAGGCAATCATTAGAGTTCATCTGAAATGTTGTACCCTGTATAAGTGTGTGTGTGTGTGCATGTGTTTGGTGGGAGCTGGATAAGTGTGTGTGTGTGTGTGCGCATGTGTGTTTGGTGGGAGCTGGATAAGTGTGTATATGTGTGTGTGTGTGTTTGAGCTGTGATGTGAAGCGAGGCTGAGGTGTGAGAGGAGCAGCAGAAAGTAAAGAGGTTTCTACTCACCTACAACTTCTGACTGACACTGTAAGGCAGGTTGATTAAGCTTACAAGTAGAATATAAGGTTCTAATACGCGTTGTCATTTTCAACATATTCACAATTTTTGGAACACACAAATTAAATTCAAGAAAGGACATTGAAATTTTTTTTTCTTTCTTGTTGACCGGTGTTCAAGATTCCTTGTGTAAAAACAGCTACAATCAAAAATGAGGCACTTTCTTAAAAAAGTATATATGTATATAATATATCTATGTAGCTTTAATTATGTATACGATATATCTTTTCTTATGTACCATTATAATATATCACATTTATATAACAATTTTCTGAAGTTTATGTTGAGGAACAAGAAAATATCCAGGACTCCAAGTTGTCAGGCGGAAGTTCTGATAATCTCTCTCCATTTGCTGGATGTTCGCACTTCAGTAAACCCTGTCATTTAGCCAGTAGACTTTTGGCACACATTTGGTAAATTGCACCGAACAGACAGGATGTAAAAGAGTTCATAATGGTATGATGGGTGTCTTCGCTGACGCAACTCCTCTTCCTATTGGACGTTTGTTGGGAAGACGTAGAACCGTGCCAACCAATTCCATCGAGTCCAGCAGCAGCACAGGTGCTGTTTCAGCAGGAATGTCTTCAGGAAAAAGATGGGTCATTAAAATTCTGTAAGAAAAAAGAAAGAAAGAATCTTTAAACCTTCTAAAAACAAATGATCTATACTAATCTATTAATGACAATAATCAGTTAGAATCAATGATGATCTAGGAATGATAAATTTGCTGTAACATTTCCAGGAAAGTAACAGATATATTACTGCTCTCTCCTTTTCTGAGACTGAATAAATAATTAAGATGATTTCAATTTGAAGTCTTTGTTGAGTGAATATAGCAGATTGATTGGTGCACACAAGCACTAGTACTGTTTCACCTTGGCAGTGATGATGTCCATTAGCAAAGTCGCATCTCTCAGCCACAGACTCCAAAGCCCTCCTCTTGTGTACAGACAACCCTGCATCCTGAAGTTACTAGACAAATACGTTTAATAATGTCTGTCCACTAAATTTGAAGAACTCCCCCCTTCTGTGACTGATCAATAGATCTGTTTCCTTGTCTCTATCCCAATCGAAAATCAGATCACAAAAAATCAGATCTCGACTGAACTTTTTATTTATTTATTCAGTCATACAACGAGAATCCAGTCGCCTCCACTCTCTGTTCCTCGCAAATGGTACAGGGGATTGATCCCACCTAAATTACCCTCCTGTGGCTAATGTCAAGATAGATCTGGTTCCTTGTCTCTGTCCCAATCTGAACACAGATCATTAAACAGGGCCAGTGGGAAATGCATTGGTCTGTCTCCCTCCATCCTCCAGACTGAACATGCCCCCAACGCCGCCTCGTCTGGCATGTCGAGAGACACATCCAACAATTCTATTTTTGGCACGGTTGCAGCTTTGATTTGTATCTGATACGCTGTCCTACAAGCTTCTGAGAAGCCATTTACTGTGTCCATTATACCTGGAGAGACTAACGAACTGTTATGTTCACTTGCTGTAGCAAGGTAGTGTTTATGTGGGAACGTGGGAACAGGTCTTTGGAAGGACAACTAGAGTCACAGAGACTGAAGGAAATAACCAAGCATGTATGTATATAAGTTCTGCTCTAGCCTGCATAACCTGCCAAGCATCTTTATGTTTGTTTCTCTTCCTGCAGTTGGCCAAGCCTCTGCGTTTCAAACAACACTTAAAACCCCCATCCCCCTCCTCCATAATCTGGCTAATCCACGGTTATTCCTCTTAACAACCCTGGTTTCCTCCCCAGCGTCCACAACTTCTCTGGGACCCCTAACCCCCTCCAGCCAGGAACACCCCAGGAACACGCACAACATCAACTCCTGGCCCCTGCCCAAACCCTCCACCTGGTCCTTGCCTTGACCCCCCTCACCTGACCCCTCCCCCAACCCCCCTCACCCGGGCCCAGCTCCTCCACATCCATCCATGTGAAATGGCTCGTTACCAGCAGACAAATCAATTTGCTCAGCTCTGCGAACGCCCACTTGTGATAACGAGAGCGTTATCTCTAGCGCCTTGGCAGAGAATCACCACTGTCTAGCCTGAAGGCAAGCTTCGCGTCAGGACCACTTCCTGTTGTTAGCGAGACCACATTCTCCTCCGACGAGAGGAGCCCATTAAGGAGAGCGCCGCATCCCGTCTCCCAGACAGACGGACCGCAGTGATCTGACACGGGGAGGACCGGGGTGGCCGAAGCCCGTACGCATCCACATGAATTCAAAGAGGAGAGCTATGGAGAGAAACCAGGAAAACGCTCTCTGTCATCTGGAGAGAGTACTGAGTTTGAATACGTCTTTTTACCCGTCGATAAAAGGCAGCAAAAGCTGGGAGATCATATCGTGTGTAGTTACAGTTCACAGAGCGAGCCACAGGCATACCACTCACCACGATCAACAAGGGCAAGAAAACAACCTACAAACACAAACATACACACTCTGTGGGTTGCAGAGTGAGCTCAGGTAAACACTGACTCTGTGGGTGGTGATGGTGGAGGGGGGGGAGGGGGGAGTCGAGTAAAAACAACAACACTTTCATTGGCATCACTAAGGAAACGAAGCGAATGAGGCTTCCTTTGACGTAAGCAAAAAAATCAAAAGTCCCAAAATACCTTGCTCTCTTCTCCAGTCTCTCTGTCACACTGTGCTTATCCAGGTTCTGCCATAGGGCTCAAGGATAATACGTGGACACTGTCCAATAAACAGTCTTCACACACAAAATGAAGAACTCTGGTCATTGCACAGGATTCTGAGGTGGATTTTGATTGTCTTTATATTTATTGACTGAATACAATATATCTATGACTGCTATATCTATGACTTACAGTACATTAAATAACTAACTATAAATGTGAGAGACTGGGACTGCTGATTTATATGAGTACATTTATAAAGTTAGCATTCAGGACCATTTCTTCTTTCACTAAATGGCATTAACTAATAGTCTGTATTCAGAGAGTACAGTACGCCTGTTTGTAAAGACCGTACCTTTGCCATCCTTCCGACTGTTCTGCTGTGCTCTCAGCTCCTCTGACTTGTAGAAATCGATACTGGCATAGGTGTTGAGGCTGGCAATGGCATTGGTCCCCAGGCCCCCCCCGGGGGCGGGGCTGAAGAGGCTGTGGGGGGCGGAAGCTCCCTCCAGCCCTGTCTGGAGGCTCTCCCTCATGGCCAGGTCCAGATCGATGTAGTTAAGGCCGTGTTCAGCTGACAGTGCTGAGGAGGACTGTGTGGCGGGTGTGGCTGGCTGAACGTTTTCCCACAGAGAGGCTTCCAGCCCCTGGTGAGCCCCGGAGGCGACCAGGAACTGGGCCGAGGAGGAGGGGTGCTGGGACAGGGAGGTCATGAAGGTCTCTGAATGGTGGCGTCTTCTTCCCAAAGGGTCATCTCTGACCAGCCGGCCGCCCTTGTCAGGAGAGGAGAAGGCTGTCGCCGTGGAGATGACCAGGCCAGGGTCCTGCTCTGAGGTGCGGAGCGAGGCTCCGACAGGGGAGGCGGGGCCAAGGGAGGAGACAGGGCCCCGTGAGGGGGCGGAGCCCAGGGAAGGGGCGGGGCCACCCTGGCTGAAGGCCATCTCCGTGTATTCTGTGAATAGGGAGTCCGACAGCGCGGTTGCCATGGCCGCGTCTGTCCTGTGCCGTCCGCTGCCCTCCGCTGCTGCGGGAGACGGCCTCCTGCACTCGTCTCGGGCCTGAGGGGCGGCGGGGCCCCGCAGGGAGCTGAACGACGACTCAGGGGTCAGGGAGGGGGAGCTCCCCAGGTCCATGTTGACGTACTCAGCAGAGGTGGACAGCGGGGCTGAGAAGCTGCGGGGGAGGCCGGTGGAGTCCTGGCACGGCGCCGGGCGGTGCACGGGCCGAGGGGCTCCGTGCGTCCCCGACAGCCCGCTCCCCCCGAACATGATGCTCACGTACTCGCCTGGACTCTGAGAGGCGGCAGGAAGGAGGCTCTCCTTCACCCTGGGCAGTGTGTTGGCTTTAGACATGTCCACAGACACGCTGATGGGCCGGCCCTTCCTCTGGTGCTGAGGCCCCGGACCACCGGACCCACGTTTCTGCTGGTGGCTCCCTTCTTTGGAGCGCGCTCCTGAGCTCCTGTACCCCGGGCCTATTCTGGTTAGCCGTAGCACTCCGCTAGCAGCCACCGACATGGGCTTGTCCTCCAGGCTCTCACTGCTGGCCGAGCTGGAGGAGAAGGAGGAGGAGGAGAGGGAGAGAGGGCCGGCTCCCCCATGCCCTACGTTGGCCTTGTCTCTCTTGCTGTAACCCCCCTGCTTTCCTCTGCTCCTAGAACCATCGCGTTCACCGCCGCCCTGCTTGCCTTTGCACTGGCCCAGGTCATCCTCGAAGCGAGTGGAGAGCGTGTGCTGGTAGGAACGTGGCAGGGAGAAGTAGGAGCAGGCCATCTTGGGCTGGAGGGGGTGCTGCTCCTGGTGCGAGGGAGGGGTACTGCAGGCGGAGCGGATGCTGATGGGGGACATGTTCATGTAGTCGCTGCCGGCTCGGCTCTCGATGCTGCCCCTGCTGCCCCACATGGCCATGCCGTGCAGGTCGGGAGAGCAGCTGCTACTGGGGGACATCACCATGTATCCCTCGGACACCGGCGGGCGGATGTGCTGGGGGGGGGAGACGCTGCTGTTGGGGGTCATGGCCATGTACTCGTCATCGGGTTTAGCGCAGGACTCGGACACAGCGACGGAGAGCGGGAGGGAGGCGGGAGGAGCCGTCACGCCGGGCTGCATGGACATGTAGCCGCTGTCCACTTTCCCGCCTCCTCTCCCTCCTCCCGGCTCGCCCCTCCCT
This sequence comes from Osmerus mordax, assembly GCF_038355195.1. NCBI lineage: Eukaryota > Metazoa > Chordata > Actinopteri > Osmeriformes > Osmeridae > Osmerus > Osmerus mordax. The sequence continues at coordinate 10,673,904 of NC_090068.1, read as the reverse complement.
GGGTCTGCCCTCCCCCGGGCCTCCCCTACCGCCCTCGCCCTGCCCCGCTCGCCCCCGGAACCCCGCGACGAGACGAGGGCCTCCCGGCTGACGCTCCTCGACATCACCGCATACTTTTCGTCCTCGTCCTCTTCCTCGTCCTTCCTGCGCGGGGCGAGGCGCTCCTGGGCAGACATGGGCAGGGACGCCCTCTTGCTCAGCAGTTTCCTCTCCGCCTCGCACTCGCGGCTGGACGAGCGACGCAGGACCCTGCGGCCCTGGGAGTGCTTGTGAGAGCCGGGGAGACCCTCCCTTTGGCCCATCACTATGTAGCTGGAGGACACCTCTCCATAGGCGTGGAGACCCAGCCCACCGTGGGAACCCCCGGGCAGACTGGGCACCAGGAGGGAGTGCTCCCCTGGGCTGGAGCCGTACTCATCTGAGGAGCCGTAGTCACTGGGAGACCCAGAGACGGACACTCTCTGTGGGATGCGGGTGTAGGAGCAGATTGCTACCCCTCCAACCGCCGCCCCCACCAGCCCACACTCGGAGCCGTGGCCCGAGCTGGAGGAGAGGCTTGGAGCTGGGGAGGGAGTGGGGTTGGGGGTGTAGCGAGCCAAGCTGAGGGTGATCTTGGCGGGCGTGGGAGCCCTGGTGGGTTTGGGCCTGAAGGTGGGGGTGGTGGAGCAGGATCCGTTCAGACTGGGGCTGGAGCTCGCCCAAGCCCCCCTGGTGGAGGTCCCACCGTCCTCCGCCCGACCCCCAATACTGGCGGTCCTGGCTCTGGGGAATCCATGGCGTGGCGTGGGGGACGTGCTGGTGCTGTTCCCTCCCCCGGCGCCAGGGGTCTCGGTCCGGGCCCTCCTGGAGAAGCCCACCTGGCTGGGGGGCAGGTTGGGGTGGTGGCGGCGACTAGGGACGCTGATAGGGTTGGAGGCGGTCCCCCCGCCCCCCGAGGCCCCCACGGTCTGGGACTTGCTCCGCTGCCGGAACTCCTCGCTCAGGGCCTTCATGGCCTCCAGCAGGGTCTCATGCATGTGCTGGGCCACCACAGAGTCCTCCACCTGCATCCAGAACTCCCCCGGTCCCGTCATGGCCGATCGGCCCACCTCGATGAAGAAGAAGTTCTCAGAGTGTCCGCAGCGGCGTACGTTCATCAGCTGTAGGACCACGGCGGCTACGTCCGAGTTGAGCTTCACAAAGTTCACCGTCTTGTCAGTCAGGCACAGGCGGTGGATGCCGATCAGGTTCCGGGCCTGGCCTAGCCCCTTAGGCCACACCTTCACCTGCCACACCTCCTTGAAGGCGGGGCCGGGGGAGGGGAAGCCACACTCACCTCCACTGCCACAGTCTTCAGGGGTTTTACCTGGAAACAACACAGAGATCAACATACATTTGATATTTACTAAGACCAACACTAAGCAAAAGACATAGACAACAGACTTAACACCTGAAGTGTATCGGTGTGGTACACCGTTTAGGGAATGAGCATGTTCTGCATTATAACACTATCACTCTGAAGTACCACAAAGCAACATCATTTTAATAATGAGGATGAAAGTTCAACTGCACAATGAACCATTCATGATACAACAGTAACAAAGCGGTGATTGAATGTAAAAATGTATGGCAGAATGTTTTTTTTTTCTGAATGTAATATGATAAAAGACAACGCCTGCTGAAGAATTCTGTTAAAAACTGAATTTGTCCGCATGAAGCATGGTTTGTCATGTAAGTGCTGAAACAGCACTTATTCTAGAGAGATTCTAACACCAGCAACAAGCCCCTTTAGGAAACACACACTCCAGTGTTGTAATAATGCCATCGGTTCAAATAAATGAAACAACTATGATACTTATATGCAATAAAAATACGATCTGAATGGGTTACGATGATCAGAGCATAAGATCACAAGCAACCAACTGGGTAGGCCTATATTCATTTTAAAATGAATTATTTTCGTTAGCAGTTGTTGTAATTTAATATTAGCGCAATGGGCGGGGGGTAGGCTACAGCATAACAACCGAAGCACGAGGGAACCGACAGAAAACCGTTTCCCAATAAGAACACACGGACTCTGCGGCTCGCCTCCCCACGGCCAACGCCATAGCACAGAAATGTAGGTTACGCGCACTACATGCAGAGCAATGTGTAGAAAAACAACAACACGGGCTACTACGCTAAATCTCCGCAATGGGTGCAACCAGCCTGCTCTGCACACTGTGGAGAATAGCCTATATATACATCAGCAGGATATATGGATGGCACATATTTGGAAACCGAGCGTTCAATAAAAGATTGAACCTGGAGATACAAATCTAGAGATACAGATGATCGTAGGATAGCTACTAGAACGAAATGGTGTTGATTCAGATTCTGCTGCTGAAACCCAGCGCATTCATCAGCGCAGTCCACCACCCTTCTGAAGCGCGCCATACACCTGCTCATTAGATGTAATTAAGCGCTCAGAATAACAGCTATGGGCCTATAATTAATTTTCCTCAGCCAATACAGTACAATAACCTACATATTGCATTTAACTAATTTATGACGGCATTCCGTTCCATACCAACACCATGATGTCCAAATATCTGTTGTGAATGTCATATGGATGTCAATCCAACGTGTTCGAGCTAAATTTAACGCTAGACGTTATGGCTACAGGGAATATAATCACTGTATGTATTTATCTTGCTTACATTTACATTGAAGGTCCAGCATGGCCAGGTACCACTCGTTTTGGACTTCCTCGCTGTCTGCAGCGATGGCAAAGCTCTCCCCGCGGGTATACATCACTATCATGTGCTTGTTCTTGGAATCCGCCCGCTTGTTGATGTTAAAGCAAGTCTCCAGATTGAGTGCTTTTTTAGGGACAGGTGATTTACTGCGAAATTTCTTTTCGTTCTCATAATATTCGAGTCGAGCGGGGCCCTGTTCAGATGCCGCCCTTAATACGAAGAATCGCCGGTGCATAGATTTCTGCTTGCGGAGATAGCCGCTTTTCCGTACGTCCTCGTAGCTTTCCTGCTGCAGCTCGGTGACTTGGTTCTCCATGGCGAGGCGGAATCCTTGTTTTGCTTGATAAAAAAAAACTATCGTCTGAATATGAGGTTTATTAATTCATAATAGCCGCATTCCTCTTCTCCCTCTCATCATGTGCACGTTCCTTAATCATGTCCGTGCGCGCAACGGTGATGAGCGATTTAATTCAAGCATGTGTTATTTTGAACTAGTCTTTTCTCGTGCGCCCGTCTGCGCACACAGGCGTGCACATGCAACGATTGACGTCCACGCTGTCCTCGCTGATCCTGCCGTTTAATTGCTGTGCTCTTGCACTACAGTCTGTGTCCGTGGGCCTCGTAGACTCTGCTCTCACTCCCAGGTGATACCCTCTTCTCTGCTACTGAGGAGACGTCAATCCGATGGCAGGTCTGAGTGGGGTCTTCTCAGTGCGCACGGGCTGTACTAGAGCATCGGGTCCAGGCTGTTTCCTTGTGCACATTCCACAATATAATAACTTAATAATTCAACAATTTGGGTTTAAGTGGTGTTGTTGACATTTCTTGACTCGATCCTGAAACTGTGTGCAAGCCAAGCTTAAAAAAATAGAAATTGGCTGTAGGATTTTTCAATATGACCCATCCATTGACAAATTACTGGAGAAAACAAATAAAATGATCAGATAGTAGGCTATTATGATATTATTTCTTCCGCCTGTAAAGATACAACAATCTTAACCAAAATGTGTTATCAAATTGCTCACTGCGGAATCCCCTTTCATAGGCTGTTGACAGATTTTCTTATCATTTTATTTACAACTCCAGTTTCAGAACGCTATTGCGACACCTGGTGGCATAAGTTAGCATTTCCTCTGGGTCAACGGTGGGAATTGTAATTATTTGGCTACTACTAGGAATAACGTTGTTTTAATAGGCTACACATTAAACTAGGCTACTGGAAATAGAACCAAGAACGGTCTGTCACATTGTTTGATTGTGTCCTTGAGGCTAAAGAATATATTGTGCTTAATAAAGTTATGCATTATGCTTATTAAAGTTCTGTCTTATGATCTGAGAAGTGTGCTCAGGCTTAAACATTGGGTCTCACACTGAGTGTGGGAAGCAAGCTGTTCTTTGTGTCTCTATCTCTTCCTTTTCAGAAACAACCTTGAAACTGGGTGGAGACGGCACCCGAGCAGGTGGGACGCGTAGGCAAGAACAACTCCCTGATGTACGAGAGAACAAGCTCAACCCTTTTTTGATACTTGTGTTTCAATTGCACTGTATAAATATATGCTGGGGAGGGACAGATAGCCAGTTGGACTTCGTGAACCAGCCCAAACTCTGTTGCGGGTAGAGAAACGTAGACAACCCCAGAGCTCTGTACTTGTTGATTTCCAACTGCTGCATTAAAGCTGATATTATCGGACCTCTGCGACTCCAGACCACTCTTTCTAGAACACAGATTTGTGTCATTGAATACCATCATTACATATTGGAATAGACACATAGACTATGAATCCTTCAAGGCCCAACATCATGGGATTTTAACAAATAATTCCCGACAAAAAATATCCATCATAATTTGTTCTAAAATGTGTATGATTATAACCTTCTCGAGTTTGTGCAAGTACAGTAGTGGCTCTTCATTGGATGTGATTTGGTCGACTGTGATGTACCAGACCAAATAGGGTTGGTCAACCAAGAGTCAACCCAGAGGTAAGAAAATATTATTATTGTGGTCTGCCTCGACTTAGCTCTAGCTGGTCCTATTTTCCATTGGGTTGCTTGAAATGTTAATAGTAATACCTTTTGCTGCACCAATAGTTTATTGTACGATTTCAATGTTGAAATTCACTATTTTTAGATAATGTTGTGTTTGTGATAGTGTTGTCTAGCCATGCTTAAAGCAACAACAAAAAATCTGAGAAAATGTACACTTGCTAGCTAGACGATTCGACGCATAGTATTGGTTTAATAGCTAAAACTTAGACCAAAAACATGTTTTAGTCTATTTTGCAGAATAGGCAAGGGTGTTTTGTCAAACAAATGGCTGGCCGACCATAAAACAGGAAGGAAGTACATCAAACGGTAGTTTTTTTTTGTTACTTAGCTGGCATAGCCTAGGTTAGGCTAACCAACTGTAACCGCTAAGTAGGTGTTGGGCGCATGTAAAATACGATTATTGATAGCTAGCTACACTTATACTCCAAGAACTTAGAGGTTTATCATAGTCAGATTTTAACGCGTTGGACGGTCTTTACGGGGGCAAGAGATGTCGGCAAGCAGGATTCCTCCCGATACGGCTGTAGCGGAATTGACTTTTTCTTTTCAAGACCAGCTAACCGCGACCATTCATAATGCGTTTGGGGTAGCCGTTGAGATAGCTGTGGTTGAAATCACAAAGTTGGTTGGCCAGGTGTTAAGGGATGTGCGGGACCAAATGGATGAAGCACTGCGGGACAACAAATCCTTAAAGTTTCGCCTGCAAGAGGCCGAAAACGAGTTATGTTCTGTGCGAAGTGCCCAAGTAGAGCCACAACAATCTGTTACAAATGGAGTCAGCGCGACTGCTCAGGTTCATCAGCTACTAAATAGTCTGAACGTTTCACACAGTACAACTGCAGAAAAACTAAGTCCATTTGAAGACCAAGCAATTAGTCCTACAAATCGACTAGAATTTGAAACAGAAGTTAAAGACATAAACGAATCGTTTTGTGAGATCGGAGAAGATGGTCGTGTCTTCACCCAGGATATAAAGCCAGATATAGAGAGTCCATCAATCTCAGACCAGAAAGAGGATTTTGGTAACTACTTCAATATGCACCATGAATAGACCACGATGTATTTGAATGTATTTTACTATGTAATGCATGTGTATTATTCTGTTATTTGACAGGAAGTGAAGATGATGCAGTGCACAGAAATGATCCCGAAGTTGCTGATGTGGGCCCCCGGGTTCAGGTGAAGGTGGAGGCGGCTGATCAGGGGTGTAACTTAACCTTCAGTCCGTCCAGTGATACGGAAGAGGAGTATTGCGCAGACAGGCTCTCTGTTGCTCAGTCTAAGTTGTTAGAAGACTGGAGACCAGAGCCTCTGCTGATGTTATACAATGATCCAGATTCATTTGTTCCTTCTACCAGCCATTCTCTGTGTAAGTGCTTAACATTTGTATCATCGTATTTCTTCACAAATGCAACTGATTGTTTACCTTAGAATTTGTACTCTCTGCATGAATGACATGACTTGATGTTCCCACTTTGTGTCTCCTCAGCTGATTCTCCCAACTTCAGCTCGGACATGCCAGACTTGGACATCTTGTCCTCTCCAGCTGCAGGTGTCCCTCCGTCCTCAACCGTCCCCCCAGCTGCAGGCGTGTCTGTTGCCTTTGCCAAGCCCTTCCCTCCCAGGAGCTCGACCGGGTCCTCCCCGCCGGGACCTCACGAGGTCACCAACCGAGCACCCCGACACACCTGCAAAGTCTGCGGAGAGAAGTTCTTCCTCCCGGAGGAGCTGTCTCGGCATCGCAGCCTCGTCCACCCCAAAGACCCGAACAAGAACCCCAAACACAGCCTGTTTCCCCCCGGACGGAGCCCGTACCATTGCTCTCTGTGCGGCCGGGATTTCAACCGCATGGAACATCTCAAGATCCATCAGCGCATTCATACCGGAGAGAGGCCGTATGGCTGCAGCGTGTGCAACGCTCGCTTCCGTCACTCCTGGGCTCTGACGAGACATTTCCGTATCCACACAGGAGAGAAGCCCTATGCTTGCAGCCAATGTGGAAAGACTTTCCGAAATTGTGGGGGGCTACGTTTTCACCAGCGCTCTCACTCCATGACTGGGATCGTTTGATAGTTGTCGTTTTTTTTGTAAATGTTGAGTAACTCGGAATTGTATTTCAAGCACATTTTATTTGTTTAGCCCTTCTTACGATTAATCAATGATGCTTCACAGTTGTCCACAGTTCAACACAGATATCTAGCCTCAAACCTAGACCCCACCACAGAGCCCAGTAAAAAAGTAAGTAAAGGAAACAAAACAACAACAATAATAAATAAAAAAAACTATAATTTTGTTAACATAATTTTTATTTTATTTTTACTGGACAGCGGAACAACGGAAGGGTAGATGTCAGATTTCAGTGTAATCATGTGCAAACCTTTTAAAATTAAGGAATACTTTGCAAGTGTTTGCGTAATGTGGATGATCTGGTAATGTATTTTTTACAGTAACAGATAATAAAATCCCACTAGATTGGAAATACCTCTGTGCTTCCCATGAGTCTAGTCACATCTGGATGTGTAAGTATTAACACATTTGACAAGTCAAGACATACCTGCAATCGTAAATATTACAGTTGATTAAATGAACAGATAGGTCTACTTTTATCCAAGGTGACATACAAAAAGTGCATATAGAAAAGTACAGCAAAAATCAAGGATCATAAGTGCATCATTCCAACTGTATATAGTCAATAAATTAAATCAGACACAGAGCAACAATAACAGCATCGCTCACGTGTGGAAAATCTGCCTGCTTGCTCTAGGTCTACGACAGGATGGCAAAAAGTACAGATGATTATCTTTCCTGCACTCATTTGTTGGCTCTAAGCAGACGAAACAGAATTTGTGTTTGCAGCTCTGGCAAGTTGCAAATTTACACCCAGATGAGTGCATGAGCAAGCAGTGACACTTTGGGCAGGCACGGAACACCGGGCAGCCCTCAAGGTAAGCGTTACCCATTATTGTGTCACACGTGAGAAGGGTGTTCACCAGATGGCATGAACGGTTGATGCAGCGTCCTGTGGTAGTTGAAGGGGTGATTTTCAAGGGGGAGAGGCAGGCCCAGCATCGCCATGGTGCGTAGGGGCACTGCGGACACTGGGCCATATCACTTGAGTCTCCTTTTCCAAGGATGTGGGCAAGAATGGAGGTACAAGATGGGCACTGCGGAGAACCGGGTACATGGAAGTTTAATGGAATTTCATTAAAGGTTTCACTCTCTTTAATTGTTCACAAAACTTACTCTCTTATTCATATCAGGTAACCCTACGGGTACTTCCGCCATTGGAACACCTGTAAATAAAGACTGGTTAAAGCAACAGTGTAGGCTATAGCCTATGGTTCAACGATGACAATGTGTGTGTTTTTAGATTAGGGTGCAGGGGGCTAACATCTTGTAGAATCACTTGGCTTGCCTCTGCGATTAATGTAAAGCCTGTCGAATACATTTACATTTAGCAGACGCTCTTATCCAGAGCGACTTACAGTAAGTACAGGGACATTCCCCCGAGGCAAGTAGGGTGAAGTGCCTTGCCCAAGGGAATAGTGCGATTTATGTGCGAAGAATAAAGTGCGATTTATAAAAGAATAGTCTAGGATTGAAAAATACGAAACCGAAAATGAAAACTTATACTTTTGGCCCGTCTCTTCAGAATGTTACACCTTAAAACTGTCAGTAAAAAAAGGGTAACAAACACTTTTAGAGTAGGCTACAACATAAACGCATATGGCATATTCAAAACACCAATTCCAACCACTCAGTCACAAGCAGATTTTGTACGACACAGCTACTTACAATTCCTTGACGACAACTGTGTCCCCATAAGCGATAGACTCTTACTTGAGATTATAATGCACTGAACAAAAAAATTAAAAGCACCTGAAGTTCCCATCAATTGGATGGAAAGTCCCTGGCTCTGGGTGGAGTAGGCTAGAGGAGGGACCACGGGTGCATTTAAACGTAGCCTACCAAACTGCAGTGCCCTTAACTGTAATGCTGTTGGTGATAAATATGACGTTTTGTTGTGTCTTAATTTAATTGGAGTTCGTGCACGATCGTATAAAAGGGGCGCCTTTTGGCAATGCCGGTAGCCCATTGAGTGTATGGTTTGGGCTCCAAATGTACCACCTACTGGTCAGAAAATATAATTTGAGACTAGAGAGAACATTCAATATGACTGTCAACGAAAAGCGTTTAAATTCGACGAACTTCTTGCAAACCGCTAATCTAAACTATTGTACTGCAAGTTCCTGGGTCCTGAGCAATACCTCTGCCAAATGTCAACTTAGTATTAGTCAAGAAAGTATCCAATTCTCCATATAATTGCGCCACAGACACACGCACAGAATGCCTGCATTTAACAGGAAGTGAAGTATATATGGGAAGAGTATTGATTGTAGACGAGTAGATATTTGTTGGATATAAAATCTTTAATGCACACTAACAGTTAACATTTCAAAGCAAAATTTTAAGTTTTATGTTCATTAGAGACAAAACGAGCAATGACACAGGGGCCTAATTGTCATCAAAACATCAACATACAAATCATAAAAACACTGGGTTGGAAATTATTAAACAGCCTGTGTTGCTTTACAGCTCAAGTCTGAAGGACTGAAAGTTAGAGGGAACTGTATCTTCAGCTTCAAATGTCTGACCAGACGGCCTTCCCCAGTGTATAGGGGCCGACACCCTTATCTAGTGTTCAGGCAATAAAGGAAAACAACACCCGCGAGAGCGTGAAACAGGGAGACATTGGCATTCATTCCAAAGAAGAAGAAAAAACAACATTAAAGCTATACACACACAATAATGAATGCACTGCATTTCAGTCTAATTCTTGACATCGAAACAACAATTAATTTGCTGATCTTCCTGTCTGTGTATCCCGTCATAGTAAAATAAACCTTTGAAGAGCTGTAGGACCCTCGAGAGTCACGGCAGGCCAATTAAGACCACTGTTGTCTCTGATGTCAAACTATTTGAATGTACTAAAAGGTGCATGAGCACTAAAGTACTGAGACAGAAGGCATTTCTTTAACCATCAAGCCTTTAGAGTGCGTCTCACTCTGAAGCGTCTCAGCTAGCAGACCAGGAGATTCTTCCTCACTGTCAGACAAACTTCTCCTCACCCAAGGTGTCAGTGAGGCCTCTGAAAGTACACCACAACCATAAGTCATGTTCACTGCACATAACAAAAGCAACCAAATACATTTTTATAGAGCACAGTATATAAAAAGTTTGATTATAGGCATTTCAAACACGTGAAATTATCCCATGTATCACACTCACTTTCTCCAAATGGCTTCTCTGATGGACGCGTAATTCCTCTGAATCTGAAAACATCTTTTGGCAGAATGGACAGACAGACTCTGGTACGGTTCTCCAAAACCGGTTGTGATGCAGCGTGTTGCCGTGGTCCGCCCGGACCCCTTGGACAGGATGAGTTGTGTTCCTCTGTATCACCCCGTCAACGGACTCGTGGTCAGCAGATGATCCGTCATCACGCCCGGTGAACGAACTCGTTCCTCTGATGTTGCTGCTTCCAGAAGATAATGGGTTGGAGGGTCGTTTAGGCAGACTGTGGGAGCCACAGGGGCCTCCTGAGGGCTGGGTTCTGGTGGGGCAACTCAGATGCTGTCCGGCGGCCTGGTCGGAGGGGGTCACCTCTTGTACGGAGCCAGGCTCAGGACCGGGGAATGGGAAAGCTGTGTACGCCCCCTGTCTGTGTGTGCGTGCAGCACTGTCCTCTCCTGTCTGATGTCCCTTCGCAGAGTTGGGCTGGGAGACGGATTGAGGGTTAGAGTTAGGTCTGCCTCCGTCTCCTCCACCTCCCCGGGGCCTGGCTAGGCCTGAGCTCCAGCTCTCCAGAGGAGGCACCGACAGCTGCTTGATGCAGTGGTGCAGAGACGGGTAATCCACATACTTAAACTTGGGCTGGACTGGTTCTTTAGGGCTGAGGGTTGTATGTGCCGAGGACCTCTCTAGCGGACAGCCCTCCAGCCAGCTGTCCACAGGAGGCACGGTCATCTGCCGGATGCACTGATGCAACGAGGGGAAATCCACATACTGGAACCTGGGCACCTTCAGCGGCACCTCGGAGACGTCCTCCTCCTTCACCCTGACGGGTGCCATCACCTCCTCACCCACGCTGCTCTGGTGGGCCTCAGCTGATTGGCGGGTCTTGACCACCGACGCCCGGAGCTTTGGGTCCCCCAGTGCCCCAGCAGCGGCGCACCTCCTCTCCTCCATGCCTGGCCTCTCTACCAACACACCAAGAACACCAGCTGGAAGGTTAGGAAGCCGCCACCAGCACAGTAACCACAGAGCTGTTACACGGTAATGCCATGCAGAGATATCAATCAGTGCTTCAAATCTAGGTTGCCTAGCTACATTTGAGTTTCTATTACATCTAGTCTCTACCATACTCCAAAAGGAGTCAGGTGGCTGAGCGGTGAGGGAGTCGGACTAGTAATCCGAAGGTTGCCAGTTCGATTCCCGGTCATGCCAACTGACGTTGTGTCCTTGGGCAAGGCTATTCACCCTACTTGCCTCGGGGGAATGTCCATGTACTTACTGTAAGTCGCTCTGGATAAGAGCGTCTGCTAAATGACTAAATGTAAATGTATAAGAAGCAACATGTAGCCTACTGTCCAACATGTACTCTCTGAATGTAAAATTGACCAGTCTTAATATAACGTTAACATGTTTTTCTGAACGCTGTGTTTGGGTCAATTGTCCTAAGGAGGCTGAAAGTGCCAGACCAGTTGAAGATGCTGTCTACTGCACCCACAACCCCATGTCAGGGATATAAATAGCTTTGCAGGTATGAAGTAAGGTGAAAAGTAGGTCAGAGGAAGAGTGATTGCTATGCCAGGGGCCCAAAAACAAAATATATATCACCCTGTAAAATCTAGCTTTCAAACTAATGTCAAGTATAGTATTAACTTCATACTGCTCTCATGTAAACCGAATTCCCTTCCCACAGTGATAAATAACCACACTATTCACCCTAACGGAATAGACGGCAATTGTTTTGTCCTGTAGCTGTCTACATTCTCGTAACAACCCAATAAAATAGCATGCAAGCTGCATCTGTTTTTTTCTGTACTAAACCAAGGAAATTAAACCAATTGGTGAACTTCTAAATAAGCACCGTATTTATTTAATGTTTTCATTGAACCGTTCTGGCTTATAAAACCTGGCTTGGAACTGTGCCGAGGCGTGACGAGGGGCGGGCGAGCCGTGCTCTACATTCCCTCCCTGTGTTGTGTGTGAGGAATTGGGTCACGCGCGGTGGCCTACATTTGGAGGGTTTGTTGTCTTCGTTTTTCCCTCTCAACATTTATTATAGTTGGCCCCGCCCTCGTTTCCCAAAAAGCGCAAAAGTATTCATATTTCAGCTTATTCCTACTTAATAAATATCGAATCGACATAACTTTATCAAGTTCATTTTGATAAAAATAGCACCGTCTTATCGCAATTAGCTCTTCTCACTAGTAAATTACCCACATATGTAGTCTAGAACGGCGAGTGAGATTGAAAGAGGCTACCATATTTTAGTGTTTGATCTGAAAAGTTAGCATAGTAGCCTACCGGGCATTCATACGTTTTGAATTTACATTACATTTAGTCATTTAGCAGACGCTCTTATTTTAGGTTTGCCTACGCTCTTATTTTAGGTTTGCCTACCATGAATCATGTGATTCGTATGAATAAAATAGAATTGCCTCATTACATGCATGTTAGGTAAAAAAGTTTTACCTTTCGTTATCGTTCTTCCCGAGATCCCTTGAAACACGCAATACATCTGCGCTGTGATGCTGAGTCTCGCATTGTGTGCAATTAAACAGAATTACGAGATGTAGCCCACATCAACCACTAATTGGTCAAACGTTTCGTATTGCCTGCTATTGAACTGGAGACAACGCTTAATAATATACTCGACCGCGGTCCAATAAACACAAAACTCAGAGGGAAATGAAGATGTGTGGCATCCGATGTCAACATCTCGCAAGAAACTGTGTTATAATGTGTCAAATAAGGTTTATCTCTGTAAGCCGCTATTGGTGTTTTGACCGACGAGGTTCAAAGCCAATCATATAGTCTCTTTCAGTGAAACCCCTCCCTCTGTCCTTATCTTTTACACAACGCAGACCAATAGGAGAGCTAGGTGAGACTGAGGAGGAGGAACCCTTGTGCTCTACTTATGGTCAAGTAACAGTTCGGAACGTCTCTCTTTTAGGCCAATAGGGACTTTAGGGTCTTTGTGTTTAGGCGAACCAAGTTGAGAAGCCAGAGGACGACTTTGAGAAGAAAGTCCTCCCCCCTCCTTTTCTGGGGATACAGGTCCCCTGTCTCCACAGTAGGGTTCATCACCATTCCTCTTGTGCTCCAGGTTAGGGTTACTAACCCACACTAAAATAATAGTAATTTCTCAGTTTGCCATTGCTGTGCTGCAACCTACAACCATATTCTCACACGAGTGGAAAGTAAGATGTGATTCCTTGTAATATTCCTTAATCTGATTCTGTAATTTGACAAAACTGAGTCAAAGTACTTAACAGGTGGGTTAGATCATCCCAGTTTGAGGGACTATCAGATTTGATAAAAAGGTAGTCTTGAGTTATTACTGGATAACACCAAATGTGTTGACTTTGTTACAATTAATCCCAGGAAAATAATTCACATAGCAATGTTCTGTTTCTTTGATCTGAAGAAGTTTTCAATGCCACTGTACATACAACAATGCAACAAAAGAAACTTATCTGGTCAAGTTTATTTGCGATGCATTTAAGGTAGTTGTACAACAATAAATAGGATGCATGCTTATAAATAATCAAAGATCAAAAATAAAGTATATTCCAGTCATGCCCATCAACAAAATATCCCAGTGCAAGAATCAAACAGATAATTAAAATTATTATAATACACGTGGTATATCAATAAAAACATATTACATAATGACAATGTGGAATGGCTGCCGGCAGGCCAGTCATGTAAGATGCATTTCCAAACAGAGGATACATCTCCCAATAGCTAGAACTGACACTGAACATGAACAAATCCTATTTAAACAAGGACAATTTAGGTTAAGCAATAACTTATGCTTTACTGTGGGATGCTCTAAAACTGAAGTATTCAATAGTGGAACATAAATACATACTGTAACACATACAACAGTATCAACATATCACCAGTAGTTTCCAATGATCTCATTTCTATTGACTATATGTTATTAAAGGTATTCTTTGGGGTGTGGGCCAAAGCCCATATTGCTTATTCGCAATCACATACAGTAAGGAAAAAACATGGAAGGTTGATCAAACCGTAGTCAACAAAAATAAATAAAAATTGTCCAACCAAAAAACAAGGAACAAATTAAGTACAGAAGATAGTCAAGGAATGCATTTTCTTCCCCACTGTTTTCTGGTGTGCACAAATATCCAGGTGAAGCTGTAAAGGGATGAATAGATCAGAAACAAAGGTTGTGGAAAAACATGACAGGAATGGAAAGTAAGACGGATCATTGAGGAATGTAAAAGGACACATTGATTTCAGGTTTGAGTTAAAGGAGTTATCTTTTTTTTTAAATATATTTCTCAACTTCTTTTAGGCTAAGCAAATGTTAGCGCAGGTCACTCTCATCATCCTGTATGGTTTTCTTGATTCTCAGTAGCATAGTGGTATTCCACTGATCCAGTCTGAAGATTGAGTCAAAGTCCTTCACCTGTTAAAGCAAAAGAATAGTGTGAAAGGCTATACCTCTGTTCTGAACACAAAAAGAAAACGCCACAAAAACAGACAAATCTTACAGCATCAGTGAACGCATCCACATCTTGTTCCTCAAATGCATCTAGAAGTTTCTGTTCAGGAAAAACAGAGATTTTCTTTGAATGCAGTCACAGTGGCTGTTCTGCACAGATACAATATCGGGTTTCATCTGCAGGCTCCAGTCATAACAGACAACAAAAGACCTACCTTAACCAGTTTGCATTCTCGAGAGTCTGAGAAGGCAGGAAACATCTCCTCATACCTCTGAAGAGACAGCTAAGGGGTAGAACAGGGATTGGAAAATGAATATTTACAGCCAGCTAATGACACCTGGGACATACAGTTGTTGTGACTAGATTAGCTACAACTATTTCTGTCTGATTTATAATTCACACTGCATCATCAGGCCATACACTGATTCTTAAAGTAAACAACATCAATACGTATAGTTACCTTTGCGTTCAGCATGTCCACACAGAAATGACACAGTGCGGCTTTGAAGAAATAGTCTTTCGCGCCGTATTTCAACAGGGTGCTATCCATTGCGTATGTTCCAATCTAAGTACACAACACATCTGTCACATGAGCCAAAAGACACTGCAGCAGGATGTAGAGTCCGTTACAAAGTCTCTAATGATAATGTGTGTCTTAACAGGAGCGCATCTGTGGATGAGATGATGACAAATCCAAACCTGCTCGTAAATCTCAATGGCTTTCTGGTACTGTTCCAGTTGAGCGGCATAGGTGGCTACTTTGAGAAGGCACTTGTTCGCAGCACTGCCATTATAATTACAAACAAATAAGTCATTCATCGGTCAGACTTCAAAATACAAGAATTGATTGTAAATTAAAGGAAATACATCAGTGTATGTTGATGCATGAAGGGTTCAGCATTGAGAATACCTGTTAGACTCCTCGCCTTTGTAGTAATCTGATGCCTGCTCATAGTGAGCAATAGCCTGTTGACAGCAACAAACGTTTCTCAGATTACATTTAATCTGATTGATCCAAAATGTAAAGTTATGTTAAACGTTAAGCTTCTTTGTTATCTATGGATCTTAACAGGGTTCTGTGTTCTCAGTGGCTGACCTTTTCAATGTCTAAAAGTTCTGTCTCATAGACCTCAGCGATGGCGATATGGTGTTTAGCTGCAATAGTGAAACGACCCTGCAGACACAATGGGTGAGACAGTCAACATGATGTGCAACAAATCACCGCATTTTACAGTAATCCAAGGAGACTACAAATTGTCAGAATTACTGTTTGTCAAGTTTTGTTAAATTAACTAATGTAGACATGGTTCTTACCATGTCCGAGTATATGTCAACGGCATTAGCCAGACAGCTGATGGCCTCTGTGTAGATAAATCCATAAGAATACATCATTTACTGTTCTGCTGTTACAGTTGGTATAGTATTTTAAGTTGACATACACTAGTAACATGAAAAGATATATAATTTGTTATTTGAACATTGTAATTTGTGGCGTTGCAATTGTGAAACATCATGGAATACCTTGTGGGTCTGATTTTTTGAAGGCATTCCCTGCATCAATGAAATTAATAGCAGCATCCAGTTTATTTTCCATCTGCAAGTTAAGTCGTGCTGCTTGACAGAATGCATTACCAGCGGCTGTAAGAAAGGAAATCAAATTCTAGCCGTTATTGCAACTTGACAAAAGTTTGTTGTCCCCACCCACCAACACCAAAGTTAAAATGATCGCATTGCGGTTTGCTCCTTCCCAAAAAAATACCCAACTTACCACCCCAGTTTTTTGCCATTTTGAACATGTTCGCTGCTCTCACATACATTTCACATGCTTCTTCGTATTTACGGGTCGGACCTCTGGAAGAAAGCATTGTGATAAACACAAATTACAACACAAACCATCATCGGCCATAATACGCAGTCAAAAATACAGTTTACAGTACGCTAAACGAGCTGGCAGACATACCCAAAAAGACTCCCAAGAACCGAATGTGATTTAATCTTTTTATCCGCCTCGGCGATAAGGGCCATGGCTTCCTTTTCTTTAACGGAGTGATCCATTTTGTTGTCTCTCGTGGCTTTTGTTTTATTGGGCTAAGATTAAATATGTCCCAGTCGCTGACAGTACAATTTCTACTCCCAGCAGTAACCAGTAGTGTTTTCACGAACCCCAGTACGTCACGTCAACCGGAAGTGTTGGACTCTGTCGCACGCCAAGAGATGTAATTAAGTTTTTTTTTTATATCTCAGATTTAAAAATCATAGTTGTTTGACTAAAAAAAGTTAAATATAATGTCAACTTACAGCTATAATTACCATTGATCCAACCTTTTTTACAAGACATATTTGATTTGATCCGTAACCCAAAAGTATCTCTTCCGGTTTAGAGTTTGAAACTATAGCGATCACGGAGGCCTATTTTAGCAACAACAGGCGCCGTAATCAAATGAAGGAAACACAATAGTGCTGTTTAGGTATGTGCCATTACTGTTAAATAGCAATACCGAATTTGCATGGATAGCAAAGGTGCGTGTATGTGTAAAGAAAGACACTGAAGATCGTGCAACGTGAGGCCAGCTGTAACTGAATGGCTAAGCAATATTTGAGAATAATGTTAAGAGCAGAACAGCAGGTAATATACTGTAAATCCCGATGGTAATTATTGTACATCTTATATAGTTCCTATATAGTTATTACAAGTTATAGCCTATATCATTGAAGTGGAGCAACGACTTTTCTTTTCTTTCTATACTCAAGTAAAATCTTGTTTGGCTATCTTCTTGTGATCCAGCTACCGCGACTACCCTGCCAAACCGTCAAAAATGAAGAGGAGAGCAG
The DNA here is from genome assembly GCF_038355195.1 of Osmerus mordax. NCBI lineage: Eukaryota > Metazoa > Chordata > Actinopteri > Osmeriformes > Osmeridae > Osmerus > Osmerus mordax. Next base: position 10,656,545 of record NC_090068.1, on the reverse strand, counting down.
ACCGTGGAACTGAGCGACGCACATCTAAAGTGTGGAACTACTGCACGCAACTGAATGAAACCCAGGTTGAGTGTAATATCTGTAAGAAACAGTTGTCTTTTCACAACAGCACCAGCAGTATGAGGGAGCATCTGGTCAGAAGACATAATGTCCGCGACACGCTGGTCGGCACAATAGCAAGCTCTTCATTCCAACCAATGGCTCAACATGCCCTTCCTTCCATTAATTCAGTTACATCTACTGTGGTAAACCCAGGCATGTTCCAACCACCTGCTCCGTTCATAGTAAAGGAGGAGCAGCAGGATTCTGACATGGCCGCTGAACCGGAGGAGACGAAGCGTGCACGTGCATGTCCTGCTCTGGAAGTAGGAGGTGTTCACACAAATCAGAACGCAGTCTCCAACCCAGACCTCAATCCAAGCAGTTCACACTCTGGATACAGTGCGAGCAGCGTTGCTCACAGCAAGCATAGCGGCACAGGTGTTAAGGTATGCAGTGAAAAGCGAGCAGGCATGTTGACGGACCTAATTTTGGAAATGGTGTTTAGAGACTTGCAGCCACTGTCTGTTGTGGAGGAGCGAGGATTTGGTCTTTTATTGAGCTGCTTAGAACCACACTACTGTGTGCCGAACACCTCACAGCTTGGCAGCCTTCTTTGGCATCGCTATGATACTCTGAAGAAGCACCTGCAGGAGCATCTCCAGTCTGGCATGGCCCCCCGGAGTCTGACTCTTTGCACTGAGTACTGGCAGTCTGTAGCAGGCTGTGAAGTTGGAGGCAGCGGACGACTCTTTCTCACTATAAGTGCACATTTTGTTGACAAAGACTGGCACCTGGCCCGCTGTGTGTTGGAGACCCTTCCCATGCCAGATTTTAGTCAAGAGTCAAGTGGAAGAGGGTTCACCCTGTTCGGGGTCACACTGAAGGCTGTCCTCTCTGAATTCCGTCTGCCCGAAAACTTTGTTTTCTGCATCGTGCACAACACTCCGTGGACTCCTGCAGAAGCCAGAGGAGCAGAGGACAGCAGGCTCGAGAAAGAACATCTAAATCCTGCGGGTCCGAGTAAATCACCTCAGAATCTTCCCGAAGGTTCAGTAGCACTGCACTGCGCAGGGGAGGCCCTCAAACTGTGCATCCAGGAAGGACTAAGCGTGGAGCCAGTCAGACAGGCTCTCGCTGAGGTACGTAGGATCATCTCGCATTTCCAACATGAAGCACACGCAGCGGCCGCCCTGAACCAGAAAGCCCAGGCGTCAAACAAGGCCGGTGTTTGTCTGGTGTTGGACGACCCTGGCCGCTGGGCCACGGCCATCGACATGTGCGAGAGCCTACTGGAGCTGAAATGGATGGTGAGCTCCGTGCTCGAGGAGCAGAAAGCCGCGGCCAATTTGGCAGACCATCAGTGGCGCCTTCTACAGGAGCTGGTACCGGTGCTTAGGACGGTACGCATCGCTGCCTCTTTCCTGAGCGAGGACATAAACGCCCCCATCTCCTCCCTCATGCCGTGCTTACACGGCGTGTCGCGCGTCCTGGAGCAGCACATCGCCGAGAGCAACTGCTCCGTCGCCCGAGGGGTCATGGAGAGGGTTCGCTCGGGGATGGAGCAACATTGGAGGCTGGGAGAAGAGGACGCCTTGCTGGACTCCCCGGCCGTCCTCTCCTCGTTCCTGGACCCGAGGTTCAAGGAGCTGCGCTTCCTCAGTCCCCACGCTCGCAGCAAGCTTCACGACAGAGTCAAAGAGCTGTTGTCGGCGGAGACGCCGGACGTGGAAGAATGCGAGCTACGGCGAGGCGGTGACGGAGGAGAGATGGAGGACGAGGGGGAGGCGGAGGAGGACGAAGGAGGGGACGAGGGCGTGATGAACCTGGGTTTGGAGGACACGCAGGCCAGACAGACGCACCCGGATTCGCCTGGGTCCTGTGGATCCAATGAGGAGGTCGACCTCATTGTGCTGCATCCCAATGAGGCACCCAGGACATCGCCATCCAAAGGCTGTTGCAAGGGTTCGGGTGAAGGTGACTCCGGCTCCACAGCTGGTCTGAGGAAAAGAGGCAGTGCAGAGATGGGCCCGTCGGGCTCTGTGACGAGGGACCTCCAGCATGGCAGAGAGTCCAGCCTGGTGTCGCTGAGCATGTATGACATCCTGTTAGGAGTCGATCCCACCGAGCGCATGCCGGAGATCCACCAGCAGCTGGAGAATTACATCGCGGAACCGCTCTGCAAACGCAGCCTGTCTCCTCTCCACTGGTGGCGCTCTAAGGAGCATCGCTTCCCCGCTGTGGCCAGGCTTGCCAGGAAGTACCTGGCCATCCCTGCCACAGCGGTGCCCGCAGACAGAGCCTTCGCTCCCAGAGAGACGCCTGTCACACAGCGCAGGGCCACACTGGGCTCTCAGCACTTGGACCACATTCTGTTCCTTCACCACAACTGTGACTATGTCGAGCAGCTGATGGGAGCGGCAACAGGGAGACCCAGGGGCCCAGACAAGCATAGAGGCGATCAGACAACAGAGACTCTTTATCAGTCTCTAGTTTCCTATGAGAGTAAAGCTTAGTTAGGAGAAAAAGAGTTGTGAACTGTCTACTACGCAGTGTGCATACCATGTAACCTTTGAACGACATAACACATGTTTAGAAGTCCTATGAAGGCTTTAGAAGGCTTATGAGCTATCAATGGAGTTCTTTTTACAATTTGTCTGTAATATTACACATTGTACCTGCTAAATGTTAGAAAAATAGTACCAGTACATGTATATTGTAACACTTTATGTAATATTGATTGCAAGTATAAAACACTATCCTAATATGATGTTACTGTTGGTAAAGTTTGATTAAAAACTTGATTACAATAAAATAGAGGCATGAAGTTATTTATTATAAAACAATAAACGTATCAACACTCGCAATGACAGAACAGAGTTCAGAGAGTAAAGTGTTCCTTAACTGTGGATAAAAGTAAACTCTGGCAGGCCACTTAATATGTGAGGCTGTTGAAGTCATACCATCCTCATTATCTCAGGTGTAAGAGAACAGTAACAATATTAGCACTTATGTGTTTAAAATCTGAATTTATGTTGTTGAATTATTGCTAAAGCTAAGTAAACTGCCTAAAAATAAAACATCTCTCTTCCCTGTACTAAAATATTGATTATTAAATGAAGCCCAAAGGCATTGGGCAAGTTTTTCCTTGCTCTTGTTGTAACAAACAATATGGTTTAGAGAATAAAACAACAACATGGACTACCTTAACCCGTCCAACAGTTGGAATGCAACATTACATATTTGCAGCGTGCTCTAATTTGAATGATCTCCCCTTCTTTTTCATTTGACTGTTAAAACATAATTTTAAAAGAATACTCCCTAAAATAAATTAAAAGCCTCTTACAAAATACTGACAAAATACTGGCAAGTACAACACAACTTTGCCACGTGTGAAAGTTCACTTGTCAGTATAAAACACGGACTGAGGTGTCAGTTGAACTATGTGTAGAGGATCCCTCTGGAGGAGTAGAGAGTAGGCAAGGTGTGGGGGCTGGGCGTGGGCCCGTCTGCAGGGAAGCCTGTGGACCAGCTGGACCTGGACAGTGTGGGCTCCTGGGGGGGCTCGTCTGCAGGGCAGGCTGTGGACCAGCTGGACCTGGACAGCCACTGCCTCTCCGACTTCCTGTGGCTTTTCATGTGAGCGCTGCGGCTCTTCACCCGGTCAAAGACCCTGGGGGAGGAGGGGAGACACGTGACAGGGTAAACAGGACACCGTTTAAGCCATCGGCTCGGTTACGGTGTAAAAGCTGAGAGGGGGGGGGGTCAATGATTCATCACAGGCTTTAGAGCTGGGGGCCAGTGATTATGCCCTGTTGAGTTCAATATCATTCCACTGACCGCCCACACTCCCGACAGGTGTACTCCAAAGCACCTCCAGAGGCCGAGTTCTCCTCCAGCAGGCCCATGGCCCTGTAGTCCGGTCTCAGTAGCCTCCTTCTGGACCCTCGTCGTCCAAGTGGATTGTCCTCGATGTGCTCTGGAGACTCCATACGCAATACAAAACACATTGTAATAACACTAAATACCGCCACTGCATACGAAGCACAAGTTTTCCCCCCCCCAACATTCAAGTGTATGTGTCCTTTGTAGCTACTATTCTAGAACCTCTACAATTCTAGAACCTTTACTATTCTTGAACCTCTACTATTCTAGAACCTTTACTATTCTAGAACCTCTACTATTCTAGAACCTTTACTATTCTAGAACCTCTACTATTCTAGAATATTTACTATTCTAGAACCTCTCCTAGTAGCATCACTCACCGACTCAGTTTCAGCTCCTTCCTTCTTGTCGGATCCTCGGTTGCTTGATCGTGGCTTGAACTTCTTGATCTTCTTCATGCCGTAGTAGTACTCCACGCACTGGGACACAGACTTGGTCTGCAACTTGAGGGGAAGACAGCCGTCAAGCTAGTATGGTAGCTGGGGGGATGGACATGCATGTTTGAGACCGCCTCATTGGAGAGCTAGCTTAGTGTTGTAAGGGAGGGTGATGTTTGTTTGTAATCGGTACTTTCCTAGTTCAGACCTGAGATGTGAGGTACAGTAAACACCCTGACACCGCTTCACACCATAGCCATAGTCTCTTACCTCACTGTGAATCAGCTGGAAGTCTTTCTCATGTGTGAGCAGAGCTTTACAGAATAGTCTCTTCTCCAGAGGGGTCCAATGATCGGACCCTGTAGGTCAAAAGGTATGTGACATTTTGACATGGGCTAGGACCTGGGAGTATGCTGTCTTGTGAACCATGTCAACAGTCATGGATGTTGATGTGTAGAATACCTGCGTAATGATAGTCACTCAAGGGGTGAGAGGAAGAACGGTAGTCTCCTCTCATCAAGAGCAGGTCCAGTGCAGCCTAAGGATGGAGTGCACCATTGCTCTTTAGCATTTTAATTATAATTTAATTATATATACTGTATGTATATATAATGTTTGTATGTTTGGTTTTATCAACTAAATTACACTTAATTGATTACAAGTTACTGGGACAACTAGAGACAGTTAATCCGCTCACCAGAATGTCTCCCTGAACCTCATGCAGACAGTGGAGAGCCAGCTCTGTGTTAGTGCCCCCTCCTGGCAGCACGCTGGAACAGCACAGATCCAGCAGTTCTTCCACTGCAAACACAACAACACAACCAACCGTCAACCTCAAACAGTCAAACGTTAGCAGTACAACACTGCAAGTGTTGAAAATCAGAAGTCGGGTCTATCGGATGAATACAATCTCACAGTCAGATCGCGGGTGAATGATTCTGATTCTGAATACAATCTCACAGTCAGATCGTGGGTGAATGTGAGAGAGAACGGATGTTTGCGAGGGCCAGCCTCACCCCTCTTCTGTGTGTCTGCGTTGGTGGACGTGTCTCCCCATGGAGCCCACACCAGCTGGGCGGGGTGCTCGTCGTACAGCATCAGGAGCACGTTGCGCGTGGGAGGGATCTCTGCCTGGAAGCGCTGGCCCACGTTGATCCTCCTGGAAAAGACCCAGGAGACTGACCTCACCTCGCCTGCTCTGTGTTGGTACCTGGGGTGTCTGTGTGGTCCAAATGACCAACTGACAGGAGAGACGTACGGTTTTATACTGACAACTGTGTCGTCCATCTCCAAGGAGATCCCATCAACTCCATCTGGACGGCAGAGAAGACCAATGACAGATTCAAAGTCATGTCGCACCGTGTAACGTATTGGACAGAAAGATAAGACACTACGGTATTCCTCTGAAATTGGTGTATGATAAAAACCCACCCAGTGTGGCTGTGTAGGTGCTGGGTGGAGGGCAGGGGTGAAGGGGGGGCAGGGTGCTGAAGTACAGGCCTGTCCCGGGACGGAGCGGGCTCAGCATAGGTGGGGGGGTGTAGGGCGGGGGCTGAGAGCTGGGGTTCAGCAGGTGGTCCACTAGGTACATCGGGGAGCGTAGCTGGCTAGTGTAGCAGCCCGCACCGCGGCCCCACGCGCCCCCCATCGCCTCCTCGGTCGGGAGTCGGCGCGGGGCGGGAGGGGGGATGATGAGGCTCTTCATGAAGTCCAGGCGGCGGTTCCCCCGCACCCTCCCGGAGCAGCCCTGAGCCTGGGACACAAGCCACCACCAGGGGCATTACTCTCCTCCGTGCTGCTGTTTCCGCTGGGTCACTGGTTGGGTTCAAGGCACTGGAGCATATCTACACTTGAGTGGTTCTCGGGCGCTTACGTCTGGAGTACGAGTGCTGTCTTCTCGCTCCTTGTATGCCAAGTCAGGATCTGTCGTGACAGGGACTGAGACTGGAATGACCAGCGGAGACAGAGCCATGTATTTAGCGGGAGACCTCTCCCCCTGTGGTCCTGAATCTTCACTCTGCAGGACACATACAAACACGTCAACTAACACAACCAAACTCAAATCCTTTCCAATTCACCTGTAACACAATATGATCAATTTCACCGAGATATGTTTACACATCATATAGTTACCTCAGGAGAGTGGTATTCTATTTTGACTGACGATCCACTTGGTCCTCCTGAAGCCTTGTTTGCACGTGGGAAGTTTGGAATCCTCCTGACACGTTGGACCAATCACACGCAGCAGCCCCACAAAACAGAATCCATAAGTAAGTCTATGTACTGAAGTGGGGAACATCATGTTCTGTAGTATCTGTCCAATCAGGTCAACCTCCCTGTTTCTGAGCTGTTCCTACGGTAGCAGTGAACTTACCACTCACCAGCATCTGGTCCCTCTCCTTGTACACTGGTATTTCCTGCCTGGGTAAATTCAACTGAAAACTTTAAAGTCCACATCTTTCTACAAACAAACTAAATGTTAATCTACATACATGTTTTACATACCTGAAACTTCTATTCTATTGTCTTATTTTATAATGTGACCTTTCTCTTTTATCTGAGCCACACAGACGCTAGAAACAGGTGAAGCCATGAGTACATTTAGTCATTTAGCAGACGCTCTTATCCAGAGCGACTTACAGTAAGTACAGGGACATTCCCCCGAGGCAAGTAGGGTAAAGTGCCTTGCCCAAGGACACAACGTCAGTTGGCATGACTGGGAATCGAACTGGCAACCTTCGGATTACTAGCCCGACTCCCTCACCGCTCAGCCATCTGACTCCCTAGTAAAAGAGTAAAAGAGAGTACCTTGACGTGCTGGCAGGCTGAGCTGTCTGAGAAAGAGGCCATGGCCACCTGGCTGGGGGAGACCAGGTGGAGCGGGCGAGGCCGGGGCCGCCATGGCGCTAGGAGGGTGGAGGCGGGGGGGACGGGGGGGAGAGGCGGAGCAGGGAGATGTGCCGTCGGCAACTTCTTGCGCCTCTCGCTCCTCTTCTTCATGTCCACCCTGTCTAGACACGCCTTTGATTTCACCATGCTGTAGAGGACAGGAGGGAGGATAGGCGGGGCTGGCCCACCGGGGTTGGGCTGGTTTGGGAGGGCTGACTGAGTGAAGCTGTGAGCGGCGTGGAGAACGGGCTTGGCGGGTATGATAGAAATGGAGCATGCGGAGGACTTTGTGTTTTCAAAAGAATAAAGCTGAAGTTTATCCTGGGGTTTACCTTCAGAGCTCATCTGGCTATATGTCTGTTTTACTACGTTGAGTTGTTTGGACTGAGAGGGTATGTCTGTTGCTGCAAAGGGCATCACTGTGCTGTCTATTCCGGCATGGGCTGCCCCACTGCACGGGTCATATGACATGATTTCCTCCAGCGCTTGGAGGTCAGAGACAGGGATGACGATTCTACTGTCCCAGCTTTGAGTGCCTGGGCCTTCCAATCCTGTCATGCTGCCGAAGTGGACCTGGGTCTGGGCCTTCTCCTGGACCTGGGGGTCAGGGTTCCACTGGGATGGATGTAGTTCCCCTGTACAGTCATTACAAGGACCTTTATCAGATCCCTGCCTCCATGGTGCCAGAACTAACACAGACTTAGGCTGAGAGAGGTTGGGCTCTAGGCAGCTTTTCACCAGCGAGCCATCCGGGGGAGGTAAACTTTCGTTGCTATTGTAGCTGGCATAGGCAGAATAGTCAGAACCATGCTGTAGTTTGTCTGATCTAGCCTGTGGCGGAGAGAGGAACAGTGAGTGGTAATTACATGTGTCTGCTGAGCCTTCAAAGAATCCAGCAGGTCTTTCTACAGGCTCCCACTGGGTCTTGGCAGAGTGGGCTGGAGGAGGGACACACTGGGTAATGGGAGCGACGAAGGGGGAGATATGCTGAGACATATAGTGGCGCTTCAGGGAATGAGAGTCATAGTAGCTCTTCCGACATCCAGGCTCTGCACAAGGAAACTGCTTGCGTTTCTGATGAGTCAGCATGTGGCCACTGCTGTCGAGACAAATGGTAACGTTTCAGACAGAAGCATTTTAATTCCACGGTTACTGTTAAGTTTCATAACCATCAGTTAGTTAGCTCTTATATACAAAAATAGATATTTGAGATGGTTATTTGACTCACAGGTGGTCGTGACGTTTAAAAGCTCGCTGGCAGATGTAGCACACATGTGGTCTTTCTTGTTGGTGCGTCAGAAGGTGTTTGCTGAGTGAGTTCGCCGTCCCGAACATTTTGAGACAGAGCGAGCACTCGTAGGAGGAGTCACGGACAGGCAGGTCTACTGTCAACGAATACTCTTCAGACAGAGACTGATCATATATGTCTGCAGTAACAGCTGTCAGTTAACAGAGAAACAGTAACCACATTTTTTTTATCATATCTGAACACACCGATGGAACTTTTTATTTACCAATGTTGAACCACTGAACATGAAAGACTACTAGGCCTAATATCTTTCTGACTTACATCCCATCCAAGGCTCTGACTGCAAAATGTCAGGGGGAGGGGCTGCCAAAGGAGTGGGGGCTGTGAGGCCACTGACAGCTTCCATGGTTACGTCTTTCTTTAATGAAAGTGAGGACAAGAAGTGCTCGTATTCATCCGTCTTCATAATTTGCTCCTCAGTAGATGAACTTGTAGAGTTCTGTTGTTTTTCCATTGCTACGCACAGAAACACTTCATTCAATCTTGGCCAATTTACTCGATTGATAGCTAGTCTAGTCATCGCAAATTGGCAACACAGTGTGGTCTAGCTCTAGCTAGCTAACCTTCTATGATAGCTAGCTAGCTCTAGCTAGTTGGTCTAGCTAAATTGAGCGAAAAAGATCGTCATAAGATAGCCAGTGTACTAGCTAGCTAGATCACAAACATCTGTTGTAGAGTTACGTTTCAGACTTTAACAAATATCTGACCATTCCCTTTAATCAATTTCAAATAATTACACAATTTAATCTGAAATTAGTTTAGCTAGCCATGCTGAAAATAATTAACCTCACCTGATTGGACTTCACCGGAAGTGTCTCTGTTCCTTGCCAACTGGTAAGGGTAGGCGCGCAGCTAGCTCTTCGCTAACTGCCAACTGAATCCCCTCAGAAAATCGAGGAATGGTCCGTCACTTAACTGTAATTAACTAAATCAGTGTATTTGGTTGTACAACCATGATGCGCCAGAATCATTGCACTCAAATCATATCTGACTATATGTATCACTATCTGTTTACTGAGCTGTACATTTTGAAGTAGGCCTATGACACTCACCTGGACCTTTACAATTTTGTATACAGTAGCCTACGTTATTAGATTCTTTTTCTGGAGGGATGTGGGCGTGTCGACGGGGAAAAGGGAGATACGACACCCATGCTCAGATTGTCCTTTTTTTGTCAAAAAACAAAACAAAAAACACAACAACAAAAAACACGCCATGTTTAATCTTTTTATTCCCCAGCTCCCTTTACATATTAGGAATTATGTACTGATATCATTGCTGTACTCCACCCAGTCCCGCTTGGCTCATTTCTGTGTTAGGTGCACTTGAGCAGATGTGGTGAACACCCCTCTCCTCCCTTAGCTACGTCCCTGTTTTGGATCGGGTACCAGTTGCGGTTCTCTGTTCACAATTAATTTATACCGTTTTTCCTTGCGACTGGAGTGTGTCCTCAACACTGGAATAGGAGAACAGTGTTTATTAAGTGACATTTTATTTGTTATTTGTCTGCAGGAACATAACCATGTCTAGTCAAGAACTTACAGAAAAAAGTTCTAAAACACTGGAGGATGTTCATGTCGTTACAGAGGAGCTCAGGAATCTGTACTACAAGAGGCTACTGCCCATAGAGAAACACTACAGCTTCCATCATCTTCACTCCCCCAGCTTTGAGGATGCAGATTTTGACAACAAACCAATGATTTTAGTCATGGGTCAATACTCAACCGGAAAAACTACTTTCATCAAGTGAGTATCAATATGATCATTTTTAAATCACTGGCCTGCGTAGCACTGATGTAGGACGATGCACTTCTGACCCATTATCTTCTGCTGTAATTTCTATCTAAATTATTTGTACTTTGCTATCTATAAAAGTTAAGTTCAAAGTTACAAAACATGTTTTCAATGTGATTTAGTTGTGGATTTTGCTCAGATATTTGTGTAATAATTTTGGTGTGTGGTGTGTTGTAGATACGTAGCTTCTGGCTAATCAGTGAGTTTCACAGAACTATTCCCTCTGTGGGAATATCTCCTGTCATTATTCTCTCCTGCAATCAGTCAGCCTGTGTTTGTGTGTTTGTATGTTAGGTATCTCCTAGAGCAAGACTTCCCAGGAAGCAGAGTTGGACCAGAGCCTACTACCGACTGTTTCACTGCCATTATGCATGGGGAAGTGGAAGGTATAATCCCAGGGAATGCCCTAACAGTAGATCCAAAAAAGCCCTTTCGGAAACTCAACCCTTTCGGAAATGCCTTCCTTAACAGGTAGAGTATGCTTGATTTGATTTAGAACATTTGCAGTGTAAATCACACGAGCCTTACTCAGATTCCAATACAAATGATTGTGGAGGTGAAGAGAGATGGAGTTATATAAGAGTACTGTCAACAATATCAACATGTTTCTACATCTACTTCATTGTTGACTGTTTTTCCACTACAGATTTCAATGTGCCCAGCTGCCAAATCAGATCCTGGAAAGCATCAGCATTATTGACACTCCAGGCATCCTGACTGGGGCTAAAAAGAAAATGAGTCGAGGTAAGGTGGACTTATACAATATGTACGTCTATTGGAGTTTAGTATTGTTTAGTATAGTTACAGTTAACTGAGGTGACTCATGACTTTATTTGTATCAAATCTTTCATAACCTTGTAGATCAAGAAACAAAATGCCTTTCATAGATGAATGCATTGATGCATCTGGTCTGGTCTTACTAGGGTGAGGTCTCAAACTCAAGAATGTATGAGATCATTTGAGAGCCCTAAGGAAGGTTTTGTATTGGATGCGAGGATGTGAAACGTCTCGATGGAGCCATGGGTGGAACTGTAAATGCTCTGCAGTATAGTTACCATTCCTCTTTGCACAATAATGAAAACTTTTTCTTAAGCAACTCTGTGCAATTCATACTTAAGTTAACACATAGGCCACTTTCTTGCTCTCTGTAGGTTATGATTTTCCAGCAGTGTTGCGCTGGTTTGCGGAACGTGTGGATCGCATCATCCTCTTGTTTGACGCGCACAAGCTCGAGTTTTCCGATGAGCTTACCCGTGCCTTCGGAGCGCTGCGTGGCAACGAGGACAAGCTGCGCGTTGTGCTGAACAAGGCAGACAGGGTTGACTCTCAGCAGCTGATGCGGGTGTATGGCGCCCTCATGTGGTCGCTGGGGAGAGTGTTTCGGACCCCTGAGATACTCAGAGTTTACATCACCTCTCTCTGGTCAGAGCCACGCCTGTTGTCTGACCACTGCCAACTGCTTGAGGTGGAGGAAGAGGCTCTCTTGACAGACATCAGGAACCTGCCTCGCAATGCGGCCATACGCAAACTCAATGATCTGGTGAAAAGGGCACGCTCCGTTAGGGTGAGGGAGGCGTGGCCTATTATTTACTATAAAGTTAATTATTCCTCATTAATAATTTGCATGTTACGTGCAAATATTAACTTTTAATTGCTGCTGTTTTTTTTATTGTCACTTAGAAATGACATTAGAAATGAAATATTGCTCCTCTACTCGTTCTTAGGCACATGCACACATCATCAGCCACCTGAAGCAAGAGATGCCTACACTCTTTTGCAAAGACAGCAAGAAACATAGCCTGATCTACGACCTCCCTCTTATCTTCTCAAAGATCCAGCAGCATCATCGGGTCCCTGCTGGTGACTTCCCTGACTGTGGCAAGATGCAGGTGTCCTACTACCCTAAAACAGCTGCATACTTTGCCATAATGTAAATGAATATGATTGTCCTACATTCTGAACAGTCTTGACTTCTGATACATTTAACCTTTCTATATCTTTATTATTCCAAGGAAAAACTCATGAGCCAAGATTTTACAAAGTTCAAGACACTCAAATCCAGCTATATGGCTTCCTTAGACAAGTTACTGTCCACTGACATTGCAAAGCTGATGCCCTTACTGCATCAGCAGGAAGTGAAGAAGGAGTTTCTGCCAGTGATGATGGACAGTGACTTTTTGGGAACCTTCAAACCTGTCTACAAGAGAGATCCATTTGAGGACGCAACTGAGAGTGGGGAGGGGAGCGTGGTACGGGTAGATGAGTGGGTGGTGGCTCGAGATAAACCGAAATATGATGAGATATTCTACAATCTCTGTCCGAATGATGGGAAACTGAGCAGCACTAAGGCCAAAGAATGGATGGTCAGCAGCAACCTGCCGCACACTGTACTCGGCCATATCTGGAAGCTGTCAGATGTAGACTGTGATGGAATGCTTGATGATGAGGAGTTTGCCTTGGCAATCTACCTCATTGAGGGAAGGGTGGAAGGCCACAGGCTACCTCAAGAGCTGCCTGTACACCTGGTGCCACCCTCCAAACGCCTACACCAAAAATTGGAATTGTAGTCACTGTCTGATACATTAATTTGGGAAAGTTTCAAGGCTTTGTCTCAAAAGAAAATACGGTCAACTTTACTTGGATGAACACACGTTTATATAATATTGTACAATACAATTTGTATTAAATCTAGCAAAACGATAATAACAGTTATGCACTTATTTAGCACATTTACAATTACATTTAGTTAAGATACGCGAATATGAGTGCCTTACAGTATGTTGAAGTAACAGTAGGCTTACAGCCATCGGACAGTCACACTAGCCTACTCGACTCAGTTTAGAGGTTCATTGACTGCATCGGTATCTTGAAAATAGCATGGAGTTCAGTGTGTAGTAAGCAGTGATACAAGTTATACAACAGGGATTCACGGACATGCTGGATAAGTCGTGATGTATGGAAATACAATCTTTTGACTTGTGGAAATGGCATGCCTCGCGGCGATTTTTATTTGATGTATTTAGGCTGTTCATCGCGTTCATCTGAATGTGTTTGTTCCCACAACGAGATTGTTATGATCACATCAGGCGGTAACCGTAGTGATCTCCCTCGGACAAACTATGGACTAAAGACGGGGGAGAAACTCTGGAGAGCCTTCGCCATAGAGATTGTCAGGGCGCCACAGGATCACAAATCGCGCATGTATCGAATTAAACCGCAGCTCCTCCCTTTGCGTCGACCATAGGCGTTGACAGAGAAACGTCACGTGATGACAACGCTAAAACTAGGAGATCGAATTCATCAACCAAACCATTATGTTTAAATTGAAGGGGTTGCCAAAATCTGGCTTGTACCCTATTAGACTATTATGAAATGTTTAAAATGTGAAAATAAATGTATGTATGCACAATAAAATTGACATATATCCACTTTTATACATTATTCGCGTATATGGGGCGTGTGTGAAGAAGCCCAAACTCAATGTATGCTACTTTCACCCCCATGTCAAAAATGTATATCCTCCTTTTTGTGTAAGGGAACCCCAGGACGATGTTTCGGAACTCGCTCCGCCTCATATCTATCCAAACACATTTTAGGCAAATACAAGTACATTACTTGACATCATCGTTGGGTAATCGTTTAAATCGTCTAAATAATCACTACCGCGGTCAAAGTAGGACCTTTGCGAATTGCAATATGGGCGTCAAAGTTCACGTCATTTACTGGTAAGTCATTGGTGTTGTCTATTTTTAGTGGAGTTTTAATGAAGGCATTTTGCAAAGTTACCTAACAAGCTACCTCTACAGTTATGCAGGAAATGTTACTAAATTTAACTAGCCTATTTGTTTGTCTTTAGCGGTGGATGAGGGTACAGGCCCAAGGTAAGCGATCTTGGAAATAATCTCAGATCTTTGTAGCAGCAGCGGTGAACTGTGTGATTTAGATATACCTTGATTATGATATACCTTGATGATGAATGTCTTTTCAGTTCACCAGGCTCATGACCCAGCTTGAGGATGAATTCCCAGGCGACCTTGAGATTGTAAGCATTTGATATGGACAAAAAAAGGTCGATATAGCCTACAGTAGCTCATCAGGAGTTGATTTGGCAAACTGTGTGTTTCTGCTTACTAACTTGATTGTTCTGTAAACTTGATTTACCCAACAGACTAGTGAAAGCACGCCAACAGCTTCTGGCTGGTTTGAAGTGATGGTGAATGGCAAGTTGGTTCATTCAAAGAAGGTACTAATGAAGTGATCCAATTGCAGTCAATTGGATCCCCTTGCATTTAATTTGTAGACAGTGTACTCAATTTGATTGTATGGACAATAAAAAGACAACCTTTTTCAGGAGGGGTCAGGCTATGTGGATAGCGACCAGAAAATGGCACCGATAGTGGCGGCTATTGAACAGGCCTTGGGGAAATAAAGTGCTGTTCATGGGAGGTAAGACATTTTGCACCTCAACCTCAATATGTTCATCAAGTTCACTGTCATGTGTTAAGATGTTGTATCTCTTGTTTTCACAGTGTGGTCTTTTCTGTTTGTTTACACTTTTACATGGCAAACAATGATGGTGGTGTCTCAAATGTCAAAGACATGGATACTGCTTGATGAACCTTGCTGTGGCATTCTTGGTCCAGACAGTTAGATTCGGCTCCTGTAATAGCACTGTTTTGGAGCTGGGTTACAGTACAAAGGGAACACATCTTATTAGTAATTGGAAACCAAAGTCATCTTGACATGTCCAAGATTAAGTTGTATTCTCAATAAAACTGATCCATTTGACATTACATTGTTGATTTGTCCACTTTGTAAATGAACTGTATTCCCACACACACTATATTCCACTGGGGCAGAATTAGAGCTCTGCTCAAAAGGTTTAGAAGCCTTTTTCTATTTTGTTATTTTCTTTTTTAATGTATTTAACCTTCATAGTTAGTCACAGATAGTTCTGTTGTGTATTTGGAAAAGTGATTTAAGACTAACTATGCTATGGAGATGACAGGAAACACACCCTTGGT
The DNA here is from genome assembly GCF_038355195.1 of Osmerus mordax. NCBI lineage: Eukaryota > Metazoa > Chordata > Actinopteri > Osmeriformes > Osmeridae > Osmerus > Osmerus mordax. The sequence goes on along the minus strand of NC_090068.1, from coordinate 10,641,168 downwards.
ACACATTCCAGTAGGCAAACTTATTCTTGTAGAGCTCTTTAGATATATGTTATATTTACATTTAATAGCAGAGCAAATAGATTGTTTGTTCGATGTTATCTTCAAAGATACTGAAGAATGTAATACTTGTCATACGGAATGTGACACATAATTTGCCACATTAGGATTTTAGGATCAGTATCCAAATTTCCAAAATAGTTACCAGAAAATGTCCACTTCTAAGTTAGTAGTTGACAAGTAGTTGTTTGACTTGTTTTCACAGACATTCAATCAAAATAATATAGCAATTGGTTACATTATTTCTGCCTTGTAGCCTACTCCAGTCACCCACAGATTGTTAGCATCATGCATGTAAATGTTGCTATCTGTTAAGGACTGTGCATTTGCAGTCATATCCTAAAACATGAGCTTCTAGTCTGAATGTGAGTCACTGTGAGTGAATGGCCAGACAATTGGTAAGGAGGCAGCTGCAGTAGTTCACAGCTGTGTTATATTATGTATATAAAGAGCTCTACAATACTAAGTTTGCCTATTGGAATCTGTACCAAGGGTGTGTTTCCTGTCATCTCCAACCATAGCATATTTAGTCTTAAATCAGTTTTCCAAATACAGCACAGAACTATCTCATCAGACATGAAGGTTACATGAAGTAACTATGAGCTTTTGGCAGAAGTTTCAGTTGAAATAACCTTAGATCGTTTTCTTAAATGGTATTAAAGTTAAATTAAATTAAAGTTAAATGGTATTAAATTACAAAAGTGGATCATCTTACAACAAGTAGATCATCTTACAATCATCAAATAGAGGCCTAATCTGAAATTGTATTTGCTGCTGTGAGTTGGTGGATGATTAATATAGCCTATACTATGCCAATCATTTGTGAGCACAATACATATACTTGTCTGCTGGTAAATTAAGCCTAGGTATTAATAATACTTCTCATAGTCTAGAAACCTTTATTAAGATGGAGAATTATGGACAAGTTTATCGTTTATTAAAGGCATATTCCAATATTGAGAATAGTCAACATCACTGACATAGTCTAGGCACACCTGTTCGTTTCCAGTAATTGTGTTGTTTTGGTATAGGCCTTTCAAAAATACATAGGTCTGACAAAAATATAATGACGAGACATTTGCTAAATTGCATTCATTTATTTGTGCTCAGTGACCAGCAACCTTGCTGTAGCGACCTCAACATCTAGCAGGTGCAGTAGTACGCGGCGATTTCGTTGTCCCAGTTCCCGAACAGGCCCTTCAAGGACCTGCCGCCCTTGGCCACATCTTTGAGACGGTACTGAATTCCTGATGAGAATTTGCGCTTGCTTCCTTGCTTATTGATTCGTGACCACACAGTCAGGGAGCAGTGGCTTGACACCACCAAAGAGGAGGCACGGCTTTTCCAACGGGACGGCACGGCCGGGACATTGTCACCTATGAGGATATCGAGAGCCTCTCCACCACAACTTAGATCGTTTAAGTAGTGACTATCTTTAAACAGGCGTGCACAAATCTTATTGCCGTTCAAATCTTTCAACGAGGCAGGATCTGGACATAGTGCATGCAAGACCACCATGCACGACGCTCCCAAAATCAAAGCAATGATTGTCCTCATGTTGTCCTCTGAGAGTGCAGGCATGGACACACTTGGTCATGTTTATATAGCGTTATACTATCGGTTGTGTTGCGTAATTGTTGGTCTAAGCTGAGAACATGAATGTTTTGTCACAGCTGCGCCCAAGTGTCAGGACGTGAGGTGGGGTTGGACCCAAACGAGAACAAGTGAAGACAATGACAGGGAAACACTTGGGCAGGGCAAAAAACTGAAACCGGGGGGGGGGGCACGGCTGTGGCCGTGACACCAAGCTTATCATAGGAAAGTTTAGACAGCGCATCCGATAAAGAATTTACCTACACCAGTACCAGAGACAGTTGCTTACAATGTTTGTAAATGCTTGCGTGTAGGCTTGATTACATTTTTTTTTCTCTAAATATGGAGTTGGCACTGTCCTATAATTTTTGTCGTCTTAAACTGCAAATAGGTAATGAATTTGAACCCACTTAGTTGAAGGCTGACTGTGTTTGGCACCTTTTAGTCCCTCACTTGCCCCCGTATTTTATGTTCTTTTTTATATCAACAAAGCCTTCCTATATACAAGATGTTTTCATGAAACTGTGTTGTATTTACATTCCTGAAGTATTACATTCTTCAGTATCTTTGAAGATTACATCAAACAAACAATCTATTTGCTCTTCTATTAAATGTAAATATATCTAAAGAACTCTACAAGAGTAAGTTTGCCTATTGGAATGTATACCAAGGGTGTGTCTCCTGTCATCTCCAACCATAGCATAGTTAGTCTTAAATCAGTTTTCCAAATACAGTACAGAACTATCTCATCAGACATGAAGGTTAAATACATACAAAAATACTATTCCCAGTGGAATATAATGTGAATCAAGGCGTTGTCTTGTCCTAAGAATTTCAGTGCCCAGTCTGACTCTGTGTTGTTCTGTGCATCTGACAATAAAAGACTTGAACTTGTGAGCACTTGTCTGCCGGTCAATTAGGCCGAAGTATTAATAATATTCTTCTCGTAGTCTAGAAACGTTTATTAAGATGGACAATTATGGCCCAGTCTATATTTTATTAAAGGCATATTCCAAGATTGAGAATCGTCAACGTCACTGATCTATGCACACCTTTTCGTTTCCAGGAATTGCGTTGTTTTGTGTTTGTATGCCTGTCAAAAATACATAGGTCTGACAAAAAATATAATGACGAGGCATTTGTTAGATTTCATTCATTTATTTATTTGTGCTCAGTGACAAGCAACCTTGCTGCAGCGACCTCCACATCTAGCAGGTGCAGTAGTACGCGGCGATGTCGTTGTCCCAGTCCGAAAAGAGGCCCTGGCCCACATCTTTGAGACGGTACTGAATTCCTGCTGAGAATTTGCGCTTGCTTCCTTCCTTCTTGATTCGTGACCACACAGTCAGGGAGCAGCGGCTTGACACCACCAAGGAGGAGGCACGGTTTCTCCAACTGTACGGCATGATCGGGACATCGTCATCTATGAAGATATCGAGAGCCTCTCCACCACAACTTTGATCGTACACGTAGTGACTGTCCTCAAACAGGCGTGCACAAATCTTATTGCCGTTAAAATCTGTCAACGTGTTAGGTTCTGGACATAGTGCATGCAAGACCACCATGCACGACGCTCCCAAAATCAAAGCAATGATTGTCCTCATGTTGTCCTCTGAGAGTGTAGACATGGACACAATTGGTCATGTTTATATAGCGTTATACTATCGGTTGTGTTGCGTAATTGTTGGTGTAAGATGAGAACATGAATGTTTTGTCACAGGTGCGCCCAAGCTTATCCTACGAAAGGTTAGACAGCGCATACGATAAAGAATTGACCAACACCAGTACCAGAGACAGCTTTGTTTGTAAATACTTTTTTTTTTCTGAAGATGGAGTTGACACTGTCCTATCATTTTTGTCATCTTAAACTGCAAATAGGTAATGAGTTGTTGTAAAATTTGAACCCACTTAATTGAAGGCTGACTGTGTTTGGCACCTTTTAGTCCCTCACTTGCCCCCGTATTTTATGTTATTTTTTATGTCAACAAAGCCTTCCTATATTCAAGATGTTTTCATGAAACTGCGTTGTATTTACAATGCCACATTTGGGATTTGGCCATTTTCAGTATTGTTTGATCAACCAGTTAGCTTTCACTGAGTGAAGTGGGGTAACATGGCCAATGACACAAGCCTAGACTGTCACCGAATTGGCAAGGGTGCTGTTGCTTTTTTTTCCAGAGAATTGTATCTTAAGTACAGTCTGAACTGAAAAACACTGAGGTGTGGGAAAAAAAACAGCCCCAGTCAAACCCAGATTACCTGAGGATAGGTTTTCCTGACCTGATCTGTCTGGTTTAGGCCAGTCCAATTTGACACCCAAGGCATGTATATTATATACACATAATATGTGTATATAATATACATTATATACAAAAAGCCCCAGCAACAGCACCCTTGCCAATTCGGTGACAGACTACCTTGTGTCCTTGTCCACGTTACCACACTTCACTCAGTGAAAGCTAACTGGTTGATCAAACTAATATTGAAAATGCCTAAAACCCAAGTGTGGCATTGTAGGCTAAACACCACACAGTTTCATGAAAAATTATTGAAGCACGTACCAAGGTTGCCATGGAGACAACCCTAAACCATCATTAATTGTTGTGGAGGGAGGTAGCAAGATTAAGCTGATGCAAAAGGAATCAAATGGATGGGGGAAAGATGCCAGGAGGAACTGAAAAAGCCAGGTAAAAAAGAAGGATCTGTCACTTCATAAATCTAGGTTCCTGCAAGGATGGGAAAAATATGTTCCCAAAAGCCCCGAATCTTTCAGGTAAAAATTTGGGTTGTAATTTCCGGCAAATATAACAATATGAGTCCAACGTAATGTTAATATAAGGCCTACGTAAAGCTCAAAAAACGATTTTGCACTGAAATTAAAGCTATAAATCTCATGTGAAGTTCCGATTTCAGCTTCACATCAAAACCTTGACTTGGTCCTAGGTTCGGGCTAAGCCCCGAATGTTTACAACGTATGGCTCGGCCCCTGGTGGGGATGGGCTGGTTGTGGCCATTACACTCCCTGGCTGAAAATGGGTACCACTCCGGCCCTGCGCACCTGTGACCAAACATTCATGTTCTCAGCTTACACCAACAATTACGCAACACAACCGATAGTATAACCCTATATAAACGTGACCAAGTGTGTCCATGCCTGCATTCTCAGAGGACAACATGAGGACAATCATTGCTTTGATTTTGGGAGCGTCGTGCATGGTGGTCTTGCATGCACTATGTCCAGAACCTAACACGTTGACAGATTTTAACGGCAATAAGATTTGTGCACGCCTGTTTGAAGACAGTCATTACGTGTACGATCAAAGTTGTGGTGGAGAGGCTCTCGATATCTTCATAGATGACGATGTCCCGATCATGCCGTACCGTTGGAGAAACCGTGCCTCCTCCTTGGTGGTGTCAAGCCGCTGCTCCCTGACTGTGTGGTCACGAATCAAGAAGGAAGGAAGCAAGCGCCAATTCTCAGCAGGAATTCAGTACCGTCTCAAAGATGTGGGCCAGGGCCTGTTCGGGAACTGGGACAACGACATCGCCGCCTACTACTGCACCTGCTAGATGTGGAGGTCGCTGCAACAAGGTTGCTTGTCACTGAGCACAAATAAATTAATGCAATTTAGCAAATGCCTCGTCATTATATTTTTGTCAGACCTATGTCTTTTTGAAAGGCCTACCAAAACAAAACAACGCAATTACTGGAAACGAACAGGTGTGCCTAGACTATGTCAGTGATGTTGACTATTCTCAATCTTGGAATATGCCTTTAATAAACGATAAACTTGTCCATAATTCTCCATCTTAATAAACGTTTCTAGACTACGAGAAGTATTATTAATACTTAGGCCTAATTTACCGGCAGACAAGTGTATGTATTGTGCTCACAAATGATTGGCATAGTATAGGCTATATTAATCATCCACCAACTCACAGCAGCAAATACAATTTGGACTCCATTTATGTCATAATACCGTAAGTGCAGGGAAACACCTGCATGGATTGAAACTGGAAAGGCACAGTGCCTCCTGCTGCCGTCTAACAACACTGCCGTTTCAGATTCTAATAGAGATGGGTCTGCTGCAGTTACTGAACGTTTTGGATTTCTAATCTTAATTCCTGTAGTGGAACCAGAAATACAGGTTAGCTATTCTACAGATATGTGCCTGTTTGGTGCATCTATTTTATAGATGCAGGCTTGTGTAGGCCAACCATACATGAAGGCTACAGTCAATTGAGGAAGAATTTATCTAATTGGTTAAGACTCTACAGCTTGCTTTTGTGGAGCACGGAAGAAATAAAAAACTATAATTTCAACTTGTTCCTCCATTCGGTCACAAAGACAGTATCACGAATGTGGGGTTTTGTGGGGTTTTGCTTAACAGTTATTTTCTTATATTAAATGTATTTAACCTTCATGTCTGATGAGATAGTTCTGTGCTGCCTTTGGAAAACTGATTTAAGACTAACTATGCTATAGTTGAAGATGACATGAGATCAACCCTTGGTACACATTCTAATAGGCAAACTTAGTCTTGTAGAGCTCTTTAGTTATATTTACATTTAATAGCAGAGCAAATAGATTGTTTGTTCGATGTGATCTCCAGATACTGAAGAATGTAATACTTGTCATACTGAATGTGACACATAATTTGCCACAATAGGATTTAACGATCAATATCCAAATTTCCAAAATAGTTACCAGAAAATGTCCACTTTTAAGTTAGGAGTTGACAAGTAGTTGTTTGACTTGTTTTCACAGACATTCAATCAAAATAATATACATTTACATTTAGTTATTTAGCAGACGCTCTTATCCAGAGCGACTTACAGTAAGTACAGGGACATTCCCCCTGAAGCAAGTAGGGTGAAGTGCCTTGCCCAAGGACACAACGTCATTTGGCACGGCTGGGAATCGAACTGGCAACCTTCAGATTACTAGCCCGACTCCCTCACCGCTCAGCCATCTGACTCCCATATATATAGCAATTGGTTACATTATTTCTGCCTTGTAGCCTACTCCAGTCACCCACAGATTGTTAGCATCATGCATGTAAATGTTGCTATCTGTTAAGGACTGTGCATTTGCAGTCATATCCTAAAACATGAGCTTCTAGTCTGAATGTGAGTCACTGTGAGTGAACAGCCAGACAACAGGAGGCAGCTGCAGTAGTTCACAGCTGTGTTTGGCTGGCCTTAGGTGTCAAATTGGACTGGTCCAAACCAAACAGATTAGGTCAGGCAAACCTATCCTCAGGTAATCTGGGTTTGACTGGGGCTATTTTTTTCCACACCTCAGTGTTTTTCAGTTCAGACTGTACTTAAGATACAATTCTCTGAGAAAAGGACCAGCAGCACCCTTGCCAATTCGTGACAGACTAGGCTTGTGTCATTGGCCACGTTACCCCACTTCACTCAGTTCAAGCTCAAGTATTTTATTGTCAGATGCATAGAACAACACAAGGTCAGACTGGGCACTGAAATTCTTGGGACAAGACAACGCAAAGCAACCTAGCATAACATAACATATAAATATTCAGTTTAACATAGATTACATCTATGATAAGCTAAAATATAATAAGCATAGAAAGCTAACTGGTTGATCAAACAATACTGAAAATGCCTAAAACCCAAGTGTGGCATTCTAAATACAACACAGTTTCATGAAAACATCTTGTTGACATAAAAAAAGAACATAAAATACGGGGGCAAGTGAGGGACTGAAAGGTGCCAAACACAGTCATCCTTCAATTAAGTGGGTTCAAATGTCACAACAACTTATCTATTTGCAGTTTAAGACAACAACAATTATAGGACAGTGTCAACTTCATCTTTAGAGAAAGAAATCAAAAAATGTAATTAAGCCTGCCCTCAAGATTTTACAAACATTGTAAGCTGTCTCTGGTACTGGTGTTGGTCAATTCTTTATCGTATGCGCTGTCTAACCTTTCGTGGGATAAGCTTGGGCGCACCTGTGACAAAACATTCATGTTCTCAGCTTAGACCAACAATTACGCAACAGAACCGATAGTATAACGCTATATAAACATGAACAAGTGTGCCCATGTCTACACTCTCAGAGGACAACATGAGGACAATCATTGCTTTGATTTTGGGAGCGTCGTGCATGGTGGTCTTGCATGCACTATGTCCAGAACCTGCCTCGTTGAAAGATTTGAACGGCAATAAGATTTGTGCACGCCTGTTTGAAGACAGTCATTACGTGTACGATCAAAGTTGTGGTGGAGAGGCTCTCGATATCCACATAGATGACGATGTCCCGATCATGCCGTACCGTTGGAGAAACCGTGCCTCCTCCTTGGTGGTGTCAAGCCGCTGCTCCCTGACTGTGTGGTCACGAATCAAGAAGGAAGGAAGCAAGCGCAAATTCTCAGCAGGAATTCAGTACCGTCTCAAAGATGTGGGCCAGGGCCTGTTCGGGAACTGGGACAACGACATCGCCGCGTACTACTGCACCTGCTAGATGTGGAGGTCGCTGCAGCAAGGTTGCTTGTCACTGAACACAAATAAATGAATGAAATTTAGCAAATGCCTCGTCATTATATTTTTGTTAGGCTTATGTATTTTTGAAAGGCATACCAAAACAACGCAATTACTGGAAACGAAAAGGTGTGCCTAGATTATGTCAGTGATGTTGACTATTCTCAATCTTGGAATATGCCTTTAATAAACTATAGACTTGGCCATAATTGTCCATCTTAATGAACGTTTCTAGACTACGAGAATAGGCTAATACTTAGGCCTAATTGACTGGCAGACAAGTGTAGACTGTATTGTGCTTACAAATGCCATGCACTATGATTGGCATAGTATAGGCTATATTAATCATCCACCAACTACAAGCAAATACAATTTTGACTCAATTCATGTCATAATACCGTAAATGCAGGGAAACACCTGCATGGATTGAAATCGGAAAGGCACAGTGCCTTCTGCTGCCGTCTAACAACACTGCCATTTCAGATTCTAATAGAGATGGGTCTGCAGTTACTGAACGTTTTGGATTTGTAATCTTAATTCCTGTAGTGGAACCTTAAATACAGGTTAGCTATTCTACAGATGTGTGTCTGTTGGTGCATCTATTTTATGTTGATGATAGGCCTACCATACATGTAGGCTACAGTCAATTGAGGAAGAATTTATCTCCAGCTCGCTTTTGTGAGCACGGAAGAAATATAAAATGTAAATTTCAACTTGTTCGTCCATTCGGTCACAAAGACACTTACAGTATCACGAATGTGGGGTTTTGCTTAACAATGGATCATTTCATTCTGTGGAACTTCTGTGAAACATTATTCAGGTTCAGATTAGGCCTCTATGATTGTAAGATGATCTACTTGTAAGATCATCCAGTAAAAACCTATACCGCTAACATTTAATACCATTTAAGAAAACGATCTAAGGTTATTTCAACTGAAACTTCTGCCAAAAGCTCATAGTTACTCACATGTAGTTTCCACACAGGAGACATGTAACAGAGCCGTTTTCACACTACCAACAGCCTCTTCTATCTGTGAGTCTTATCAGATTGATTCAGCCAGATATTTGGATTGGCGTCTGTGATATGTGGGTGATGGAGACACAGTCAAGGGAGAAAGGTCACACCCCATGTCGTCTGTTATGGCTGCATTAAACTCTACATGGGGGAAGAACCAGCGCTAATTATGAGAGGAGGCAACATCCCCACCTACTCTTCCCCATCATCGTCTTAATCTCTTCATTTGTAACAGTACATGGGTGGAGAACTCTTTACTTCAGGAGCCCTGGATCTATCAGTCAGTTGGTAATCGTTCAGTGGTAAGTGGGAAACATTTATCAAACATTTACATTGATATGTATCAAACATTATATGATAATTTACTTTTTAAAATTATTTTAATAGATTGCTGTGGGAAAGATACATTTAGTAATAGTAGCAGTTACTGTGCATGTTTGATATTGAAATTCACACTTTGAATGAGTTTTTACTGAGCAAGATGTACTTTGCAATGACAAAAAAATAAACATAACTTTCTCATTCTTTTGTATGGAGGCAGATTAAAAATATAAATGAAAAGTTTATTCTCTCTGAGAAGTGAGTGGACAGGCTATGGCAAGACGTGGAGCACTAAAGCAACAAAGTGATGCAGGTCCACAGATACGGAGATGATATCAGTAAGGTATCTCTTCTTCATTCACGTGCAACGTAACAGAAATACAACGACTACAACTTAAAATCACCCAGCATCATATTTTCTCTTAAAGGACAATCAACATATACAATCGTTTGTGGACCATTTCTTACAGAGTAGAGTAACAGAAAAGCAGAGAGGTGTAGCCTATTTACTTCTTAGGTAGATCAGGGGAAGCCCCTCTAGGGAATGTTGTCTGGGCCTGCACCTCCCCCTAGAGGCCCTCACTGTGCCACTTCCAGCTGAGACACAGGGAGTTTGAATAACAAGCAAATTAAAACAGTGTCCTTGTGGCTTAATCCAACAGGTTGGCATTTATTTATAATGCAAAAGGTCACCATAACTGTATTCCCTGCACCTTTAACGTTTAAAAAAAAACAGTAATTACTTTAAAGGCATGGTCCAATTGTCACCACCAGGCTGAGATACAACAGGAAGGGTGAGGATGTCCAATAACATGGCCAAAATAGCTGATGCAAGAAAGACTGTGGAACAACTGAAACTTGAAGTCAACATTGAACGGATGCTGGTAAGTAAGCAGGCCGCGCAGATTCGAGTTGAATTCAACCATTGAATGTTGCCAAAGTAGAAGTTGATTCAGTTGTGTGTGCAGGTGTCTAAAGCAGCAGCTGACCTGATGGCCTTCTGTGAAGCTCATGCTAAAGAAGACCCGCTGGTGACACCTGTGGTATCCTCTGAAAACCCTTTTCGAGAGAAGAAATTGTTCTGTGCCATACTCTAATTCCAGCACGTCATTATAAAAATATATTCATTAATAGATAATATATCACTTAAATTGCAAGAGCAGAATGATGTGTAAATGTTTTTGTACCTATTTATTTTTTACATAGTAGTAGGATATCAGTGTTGTTTATGTTATCAAATATAAATAAACAGGTGTTGGTTTTGAATGATTCATCTAGAGAGTGAGAGAGACAGACATATCTGCAATAAAACAATTATTTCGGATGGAGCAAAGTTCATTTGCTCATAAATAATATCCCCAGGTATCTGCGCATCACCCTAACAGTAGGATTACACATTAACTTAACAACCCTCCCAGGGTGCAACCTGGGCCCTCTGAACTCCCAACCCTGAGTAAATAAGACAAATTCTTAAATGTATTTGTTATCCTTTCGGAGGGTTAGGAATGTCTATTCATGCAAGGATTTATACTGTTACTTTGAATGTTGATGTGTAGACTTAATTTAGCCTATAAAAAATGCACCAGGCTGAAAAGACAACACCGTAACGTCGTTGTGACAACAACCTTGAAGTAGAGTTCAACAAATGCAAACCTGCAACACCGTGGCGGATGTTATTTTCTCAGATTCAATCATTAGATTTGAAAGGCATTCCAATCAAAGAAAAGTTAATTGAATGATTAAATCAGTATACACCATCCACCACTGACCATTTATTTGTCTTAATTTGTTCCCTTGGGAACGGCCCTAGCCTCCTTGGACACACACGAATCATGCAAATCATGACGGGATCACGTGATGGGTACATTACTACAGGTAGACGAACAGGTGCTCAGTTTCGCCGACGGGTTCAGACTATGCCCCTCACTACGGCCAGATTTAATTCTAGGAAGTAATTTAGGACATTAAACACCGAGCAAGGTAAAGTTTAAATTAGTTTATTTTTATTTTTATCAAAACAAAAGACTGCTAAATAGACGTTATAGGAGCTCCACCACTCATTGAAAACGACGGAAATGAACACAAGGCTTAACCTGAACAATTAGTGAAATTCAGCGTTCCGTATAATGAAAGCGTACAGTGCTAAATATTTTCTAAGTGCTTGATATTTTTTTATCCACAAAAATTCCACAAATGTGACCAAATTAAAAAGCCGGATGATATCCTAATATGAGAAGTTGGATTTCTTGCCTAGATGAAAGATACTGCTTATTCATTGATGTTAAAAGATGATACCAAGGTTAGCAAGCGAGAAAAACTTGAATGACAGAAGGAATACCACTCTTATATGTAAACACATCTTGTCCTCTGCTCTTAGAAACCACAGAGAAGAATGCAAACGAAGTAATCCACAATGCCCACAGAGTAGGCTAGATGTGTAAAAGGGAATGATCGATGTTAAGTTCTTTGGTTATACAACCATAAGAAACAATGAATAGACCTATAAGATTGATACATAATTTAACCAAAATCACAGTGTCTCTTGAATTTATAAAAGTGTTGTTTGGGTTCAATGTCTTTAAATATATATATCTGAGATCTTTGCATGTGTGGTTATGAAATGAGGTAAAACGTGATCATGTGATGGTCCTAACCCAAAATAACAGGTTTCATCACAGGATACTTTTTGTTTATGCAAAACAATTCAACCTGTATTTGTATTGTTTGTGTTTTCCAAAAATATATTTTGATTCAGAAGCAAAGTTGAAAGTTGATCTATAGTGTATTGTACTTGTTATCCTTTAGAAACAAAATTATCTTGGGAATTAAGTAACCTTACCCTCCCCCAGCACAACAATAGGGCAGGTAGTTGAAAATGAATACATGATGTAGCCTACTGTAACTTAAATAAAAAAGGTTAGAATTTAAAATGATGTTGTGTACATAAGGATTTAATGCTGAATTTATGAAATTAGGACTTTCGTGTTGTGCCCATGTTGTTTAATATTCAATTTGATTACATTTTATGCTGAATGTTATGTTTCCATGGTCTGTCCCATAAGAGGTGCTGTTGTCACCCCTTATGGGACCCAGGTAACAGGGTTAATATCCACAGCGTGGCTTTGACTATTGTATTTTGCAAGGTCATAAATATTTGTCATAATGATCTGTTTGTGGATTAAACAAAAAATCGAACTAAATTAGACGTGCAACTTTATTGTATGTGCTGTGTATTTTAGGGAGAAGTGTAGAAAGATGGCCAACTTCAAGGGACATGCTCTTCCCGGGAGCTTCTTTCTGCTGTTTGGCCTGTGGTGGTCTGTGAAACTCCCACTTCAACACTGCTGGAGGAAGCAACAGGCCAAAGGAAGACAGAAACTGCACCCATTCTTCACAAGAATGGACTTAATTGAAGGGATCATCAAAATCTTCTTTGCCTTTGTTGGTGAGTGCTCTGTTGTCTCACACTCACACTCTGTCTCATATAGATGAAGCCTGAGGTCCTGTCCTGTGGTCTTCCTCTACAGGCATAATGGCTGAACAGTTTGTGCCAGACGGCCCACATGCCTGGCTTTACGACCACGAGGGCCAGTCCTGGGTGAAGTTGATGAACTGGCAACACAGCACAATGTACCTGTTCTATGGGATCTCTGGAATTGCAGACGTTCTCAGTTTCTCGTCACCTTCCGCTCCTCCGGGTCTAGACCGGCTTGGCCTCTCCATGGCTCTCTTTGTCGAAGGTAAATCCATCAGTGTTTCTCTTCCGACACCGTCACGGATCACTTAACAGCTTGTCAAGCCAGCGGGGTGCTGACATGATGTGTTCCTGTGTTTATCTTCTGCCAGGGTTCCTGTTTTACTTCCACGTCCACATGCGCCCCCCCCTGGACTCTCACATCCATTCCCTGCTGCTGGTGGCGGTGTTTGGAGGCTCCGCCAGCACACTGCTGGAGGTGTTCCTAAAAGACAACATCCTCCTGGAGCTGCTCAGAGCCAGTCTGGCAGTCCTTCAAGGCTCCTGGTTCTACCAGGTAATACATCACCACTGCAACCAAAATGTGTGTGTATGTGGGGGGGAGTTGTTTTGGTAGTACCCTGTTCTTCCAGTTTGCTCTTGTACTGAACTGTAGGGCACATGCCTTTGCTCTTTCAGATTGGCTTTGTGCTGTACCCGTTAAATGGACAAGAGTGGAATCTGGAGTTGCATGACAACGTCATGTTTGTCACGATGTGTTTCTGTTGGCATTTAGCCGTGGCTCTGATGATTGTGGGCGTGAACTTCTCCTTGGTCTGGTTGTGAGTATCCTCCTTCACTGCTTGTGTAACAGATGTCACCATGTCACTTGTCAGCATTGCCTTCACCCTCACATACTGTCTCATGCACTGGTTCCTGTTTTAAATACTTTACTATAGTGATACAGTGAACATTGGCCTTTCGCCTTTTCATTACTGATTGGCTAATGTTATCTTGATATCGATTCCTAGTTTGAGTCAGCAAATGCTCAATGGTCTGTTCTCCTGCACCAACAGCGCTGTCAAACGATGTTCCGGGACGCCCAGTGACATAGAGATCGGAATGAAAAAAACCTCCACCAGTTCAAGCTCTCACAAAGCACTGCTGCAAGAGTCGGATGAAGAGTAGACTCACTATGAAGAATTACTGCAAGGAATTCCCTACTTTTTTATGCTTGACTGTTGATTGGCCTAGATTTAGAAGACATGGCTAACCAAATTCACGTGTCTTCTACTTGCACATTTATACTTTCTTTACTATCACATCCATAAAATTAATGAAATGTAGAAAACCTATTACAGTCTGAGATGGGAGAGAAAAAAGAAATTCAGACAATACATCAAATTATAATGCACTGAAATACACAACTGTTCTGAGAATACCAAAATACATTCATACAGTGTTTTCTTATTTTGAAATTCTGACAGCAGGTTACCCAACATTGTTCAGTTCTAGCAAGTTAAACATTTACTCTGGTCCCACCTGTTTGCAGAGTTGCATTCACTTCCTGAAACGTCCAAGCTGATTGTCACAATACCATATGGTTCATTTCAATCTACTTATTTACAATACTACTACTGTGATATCTACATAAAACAAAACTACTTTAAGAGTTTGCATGAATTAACCAATGTATTTTATACAAATGAGCTGCCATTCTGTGTTAAGCGCACTAAAAATATTCTCTGAAGTGATAGTATTGTTGACTACCCTTATCAATGACATGGAAAACATCTTGCACAATCTCATCTAATTTATTTCGCGAATCTGCTTCCATTTGTTCGAAACTTCAGTGAATAGAAATAAAAGGGAGGCACAGGCGTGGTGAAAAATACACATTTTATCTGTTGAATAAACAATGAGAAACAATGTAATTGAATGACATGACATTTACATATGCTGCTGAATGAGCCCAGGGAGCTCCACCAAAGGGCTTTCTGTGCCGTCATTGCCACAGGCGTGCTGAAACCAAGCCCCGACATTAGAACAAAGTGTGAGGGTGCTGCTGTAATGGGCTGGGGCCTGGCTGTTCACCCCCCCCCCCCCGGCATCCGTGTAGAGGATGTGGACCCTGGAGATCCCTCCCTCCCTGGCCTCACTGGGGCGGTGGGGGTTCAGGGGTGCGTTTGGGTGAGGGTGCCGTGGTGACCACCACCGTGGAAACAGACTTAGGAGAGCCTGAGGCTGTGCGCTGCTGGAGCTGTTGAGCCTGAACTGTCTGGATACGCACCTGAAAGACACGGATGTACCAACTTGTACCAACTGGGATGGTAAAAGTCTGTTTATTTTGACCATATGATAACGGAGTATGTGATGGTGTGTGGGCAAGCTAACCTGTGTGGCCTGGCCTTGCTGTTGCAGCTGCTGTAACTGCTGTGCGGTGACAAAGCTGACCGGTTTGTTCCCAGCTATCAGCTTAGTGCCTGCAGGCATGGTGGTCAGGATGATGTTCCTGCCCAGACTGCCAATGCTGCTCGGAAGAGACACACACACACGCGCACCGCACACACACACACACACAGACACACACACACACACACACACAGACACACAGACACACTACTTAGTGGATCTTCTTGCCGTGGTGGTTGGCAGAGTGGGACAGAGACACTGTTGAGAGGACTCACTTGGTGTTGATGTTTCCCTTCAGTATAGGCGTGGTCACCACACTCTTGCTTTTGAGTGGGTGGCTGAGGACAGACAGGGGGACTGTGATTCGAGCCGGTAACTTGCCCTGTGGAGGCAGAGAGAGAGAGAGAGAGACCGGATTTAGGAGGGGTGGCGTTCCCCTTGAAGCTAGCGTTAGTGACGTCAAACCAGCTTTACCACACAAACAGTTGTCATCTCCTGCCTTCACAATATTTACAAAATGTTCAAACACCTCGAACACAGTTTTTCCTGGCTGAGGGAGTGTTTCTCACCGTCTGGGTGGTGACCACGGTGGCACTGACAGGGACCTGGCGGACGGTAGCCGTGGCCGTCCCCAGGGTCAGGGTCGAGGCCGAGGCCGCGGGGCCTAGCGTCACCCCTTTGGCTCCGCCCATGCCGCTGGTGCCTATGGTGACCGTAGCAGTGCCGGCAGACACCGTGGCTGGCTTGCTGCCAGAGGTGGTGGTCATGGTGATGGTTTGGCCCTGCTTGTGAGGGATGACCCCCAGGCCTGGCATGATGCGGATGGTGGTGCTGGTCTTGGAGTCGGGGGAGGAGACGGTGGAGAAGGTTCTGGTTTTCTGGTCGGCCATAGTGACGGCCAGGGTGGGCATCAGGCGGATGGCCGTGTCTCCGGCTGCCTTCAACAGGGTGGCAGTGCCCGCGGCGGCCTTGGCCGCCTCTGAGGAGGAGGAGGCGGGGTTGGAGGAGGGAGGGTGGGGTGGCGTCACGTGGAGCGTGGCCGATATGCTCTTGCCGCCGCCGGTGGCCGTGCCCAGCATGTCGGGGGTGAGCTTGACGGTGGTGACGGGGGACTTGGTGAGCGTGGCCATCATGTCGGGGGTGATGCGGAGGACCGTCTGACCTTTGGCGTCCGTGGTGATGGAGGAGGGGGGCAGGCGGAGAACATCCTTGCCCTGGATGCGCAGGTTGGTGGCGGTAATGGGGATAGACGCTCCACCCTGAGTCTTCCTGCCCAGCTGCCCAGTGATGGCCACCTACAGACACATGAAACAACTTCCTCTAACATCCAGTATGTTGTCGAGTTCAACAGCGTAAGCTTTTGTTTAACATCCATTGAAGCAGGCAGGTTAGTTATGTTATTAGATAGATTGTTAGATATGTTATGAAAGTTCTTGTTTGGGGCCCCTGCTGTTGACCTGTTTGATGATGTTCTGGCTGGTGACTCCCTGGAGGAGAGCCGGGGAGGCAGGGTTGTGAACAGGGCTGCCTGGGGAGCCAGCCTGAGGTTTGGCCACAGTCACAGTCGAGGTCAGGCCTGACACAGACATGACCGACTGACCTCTAGCTGCCTGCACCTGCACCGGGCTACCCACCGACTGGGTCCTCAGAGGTAGCGACACTACCGCCTGCACACACGCACGCAAACACACACACACAACGAAAGAAAGCAGAGTCTAAACATGCACAAGACACAAAAGCATCAGGCTTCTCTGGTATGAAATCATATCAAAAAATAAATCCAGCTAATCGGAAACAAACCTACTGAGATCTCGATAGGGCGTGCTTACCTGAGTCATGCCTTTGGTGCCCACGCTGACCGGCAACCTGATCTGATGAGTGGTGGGATGCACCAGCATGCCCTGGGTGCCCCCCGGGGAGGCTGTCAGGCCGGCCTGGGCCGAGACCACGCGTACCTGGGAGAGGGAGCCTGCTCCCGGGTGGCTCAACACCCTGGCTGTGTGCTGGGCAGCAGAGGGCTGGGAGGCCTGGGGCACGGCCTGGCTGCTGGACAGGATAGTGCCTAGCTGGGGCATTGAGGGAGGGGACACCAGGAGAACGCTGGGAGGAGGGGAGAGAGAACAAGGGATCAGACCGGACTGATTATAATCAAGCAGATGACAGTATGTTAGATCACTGAGCCCCAGAGAGAGCATCTGTTGAGATGCTGTGTCACTGACCCTGGGCTGGACTTGACGGAGTCTGGGACTCCAGCTTTGATGGGAGTGGAGGCAGCTGGGGCAAGGGGGGATTTGGGGGTTCCAGGGGTGCTGGGGGTGGGGGTGGTGGGGGTGGGCGACATGGGACTGGCCCCCACATCACCCAGGCCGCTCTGTCCTGCTTCCAGCGAGCCAGTCTTACCGCCCTCCTTCCCAGACTTCTACGAGACACAAGAAGAAACAGAAAGGAGGAGTTGGGAATTGAACTCAAGACCTTGTTGCTGTGAGTCAGCAGCGCCACACACAACGATAATGTGTTACAGCAAACAGACACCCGCTTTACCTATGACATAGCAACAAATGACAAAAGCTCTTTTGGGAGTTAAACCTTCAGGTCCGACCAGATTTTCCAGTTTGAAAATGAAATCCTGCGATGGATAAAGACCCAGCGATGTGGAGTGTTTATATATCAACCCAGGGGGAGCGACACTCACCGGTTTGGATGGAGGTTTAGGTTTCTGCTGCAGAGCTTTCCTGGCCTTGGCAGCGGCGGCTTGAGCCTGGTGGATTCGTTCTGGGGGAGGAGGGGCAAGTCAAATCAAATCCACATGCACACACGCTGAAGTAAAAACAGATGGGAAATTGGGTAGAATTGCAGGACTTGAATGGGGATGAAGGTTTCATAAAGAATGTCTGAGAGTGCCCTACATTTTTGTAATTTGGTTACACTTATGTTTACTGTTTTAGCCATAAAAAATAGGTTACGATATATCTGTATGCCAACAACAAATAAAACAGGACACACATGAGGAAAAAACTGGGTGTATTTTGGCCCTTCTGAACCTGTAGTACCACCTTTAACCTGGAGCTGAGCATTCCAGAATGGGGTGAAATCAATTTGACTACACGTGACTCACTCCTACAATGCAAACAAGGCCGACATGGGACCAGCTCAGGGGAGGTAAATGTACTACTCTGCTGTTCCTTCCACAAGTCACATGAAATTTCAATTTCCATATTGTGTTTACGTTGCCTGGGCCAGACCAAGGAACCACACCCTGTCAAGGACGCTGCTAAACCAGGCTCACCAAACTCCTCCTGGCTGCGGTCCCGGTGCAGGTAGATCCATAGCTTGCGGCCGATGTCGTACTTCACACAGGGATCCTTCTCATAGTGCAGCCTGTCCAGAGCACCGCTGACCACTGTGTTCACCTGCATGGAGCGGCAACACAAGTCTTGCTGACACACACACCGCACCAGACTACCCCTGCAATCCTGGCTTTAAGACTTGATGGTTGTGTCTGTGTTTCGCGTGTGTCCAACCTGGGCACTGGTGACGTCCGGGGCCAGGAACTGAGAGTCCTTCAGCAGCTCACAGATCTCCGCCCTGGTGCCCTCTCCGTTTGGGAGCCTGGCGGCTGCATCTCTCACTGGGGGAGAGGAGGAGGGAGGGACGGGGAGGTGGGGGTGGGAGAAGGAGGATAGGGGTCAGACAGTGTCATTCTATCCAGCCATTCACTCCAGCTGTCACCAGCATCTCTGTCTCAAAAGGAACCCAGAATAAATACAATTGTACGCGATAAAACAATCGAAGTCAAAGTGGCGTGGCTGAGCTGTGGGGGTCTTTCTGCAGGAGCCTAGGAGGGAGCCAGACTCACCCAGGGAGAGGATGGTGACGTAGGCCGGCCGGTCGGAGCGCAGCAGGGTGTGTTCCCGCGCTTTGTTCAGGGACATCTCCTTATCAAACACCCCCTTCACAGGCCCCACCACCGAGTCGAAGCCGTGCATGCGGAACGTGAAGGCTTTGTGAGGCTGGTCGTAGCGCTGCTGCTCCTGGTGGTCCGAGACGAGGGTTCAAAACCAGAACAGAAATTGAGAAAGTGTCGCGTGCTGATTGTGAACGATGCAGGTGAAGAGGCTGTGTGATGCCTGGCTGGCGAGGGTCGGGCACTGACCTGGACTTGGAAAACGTGCCTCTCGTCTCCAGTGCTGGGCCGCACCACATAGTCGGTCCAACTGCTTGGTTACAAAGAAAACAAGCCTACTGTCACACAGCTGTAAGCTACACCCGTGACGTGGCTGCTAATGTATCTGTACCCTGAGTGATGTCACAGTGGACACTTACACTCGAGGAGTCGGAGAGGTCATCTCAGCCAGATCTTCATTCTCAGTCTGTGAGGGAAAACACAGATCCAATCGAATGGCTGCAGAACACAGAGTATGCTATGCTCTTTCAGCCTGGTGCGAGAGGGATGTAAGATGCGCCATAGCTACCTTGACAACGACCATGTCCTTGGAATCCACCCACAACTGAAACAGCGCGCTCAGATCCTTCTCTCCATCCACACTGGGACCTTGAACAAGTGACATTTATCTCTGAGATGACCACGTGTTTACATTTACCGAGCAAAGGTTTTTTTCCGTTGGCTCATAACGGGGGGATCTTACCAATCCACTTCCACTGCTGAGAGCGATCCTTGAACTCCACGTAGGGGCTGAAGCCTGTGGGAAGACCCATGGTGCCGGCTGGGGGAAACGGCAGAACGCGAGACAGAGAGGAAAAAGTCATGTGATGCATTGTGAGGGAGAGAGGGATGACTGTCGCTCTCGTACCCACCTTTACTCTCCGCAGCCAGGAAGTGCAGGGCCGGCAGCACCATCTCTGACCAGCAGGAGGCACAAGAGAACCAGGGGTTGAGGGAGCTGGCGGCAGAACATTGCCAATGTTGGACTTTCTCCTCCAACTGAGAAGAAGACACAAAACAAGGAAGGAATCCACTGTGATGCTCAATTACCCGTTATACTGTTACCCTTTCTTAATTATGGTCAGTTCTAACATTGTGTGGTACCATACACATACATCAGTGACAGTCTGTGTGTGTGTGTGTGTGTGAGATTACCATAGAGGTACTGGCGAGGCACTCCAGTCTCAGGATATTCTCCAGCAGACTGAAGAAGCTCACAGCTATCTCCTCCACCATGACAGGGCTGCTCTGTGCCTCCTCCATCGGCCTGCAGAGGGCAGAACACACCAGCAAATGAGGACACCAGGAGCCAGGGGATCCAATAACAGGACAACAGATACATAATACACCATGAAGGTGTTTGCAAGTCAGCTATATTAACTGGGAATGCATATATTCATGTGACAGCAACAAGTGGAATGGCCGAGAATACTTTAGTGGAAGTTGTAGGTGTGGAGAGGGGACGTGAGCGGTGCTGACTCACTCCTCCTTGACGGTGGGCAGCGGAGTGCCGGGCGTGTCAGGCAGAGCGGAGCTGAGGTTGGCCGAGGGGGTCTGGGACTCGGAGGGCATGAAGGCCTCGCAGGGATCCTCCGACTCCACTTTGATGGGCCTCATCCTCTTCTTCCTCCTCTCCTCCCTCATCCTCCTCTTGGGCAGAGCCAGGTCGAACAGCGCTGAGTGGGGGGGCGGAGACCAACACAATGTTTCCACAGCCGGGGCTTCTCTGCACACGACTTTGAAGGCTACTTAGGTGTCCAGGATGAACGAACAGACAACGTTCACTCACCCACAGCGGAGCCCTTACGGCCTATGTTCACTCTGGACATCATGTCACCCAGGTGGATATCAGAGGTCAGCAGGTCTGGGTGGTCCTGTGGACGCATGGGCCATTAGAATACGACGACACGACAGTCATTGTTGCTTAGCAACATCAAAGCGTTGGAATCTGGATAAAAGATGCTTCTAAAGGCCAACTTCCAGTTGAATTGAATGTGAATTTGAATATGCCGTTATTGGAAACAAATAAGGGGAATGAAAAGGCCACTGACTGGCTGTCGTTTCCTCTTCTCTCTGTGTCTTCTCAGCATGGCTCTCAAGTCCTTCTCTCCCAGCTCGGCTTTTTCTGTGAACGCAATATCTTCAAGTTTGTTTCAGCCGATCATAATACATTCACCTTTGACACGTGTTCATTTAGCAGATGCCTTTAATCCAAAGTGACGTGCAGTGAAGGGGAATGTCCGATGAGTCCATTTACGCAGCAGATGCAATTAAAGTGGGTGAAGGAATGTGGGTGTGGCTAACCTGTAGTCTTCATGTCCTGGGTGGAGAGACTGGGCACCACCCTGAGAGAGACGGCGTGCGTGGGAGAGGGCGGGGACTGGGATCTCGGCAACGACGCCGTGTCTGAAACGGCAACAGCAGAACCAGTGTGACAGCAGTGTCACCAGAGCACATGAGGTGGCCTGCACAGGAGGACGAGACTCACCGTCGTCATCAGACGACACGTTGCTGTCCCCACACTCCGTCTTGACTTCTTTGAGGATCCGACAAACTCTTCTTCTGACCCTTGTCTCCTGCATCTCTCCATGCGTCCGAGATGGGTACTTTCTTTTTACCGCGATGTCAGGGCCACTGCGGACCGCTAGCTCCACCAGTTCCTATAGAGGGACGCATACACCGAGATACATTAAAACAGGCCTTTCACCTTTAACTGGCTACTTTTTAAAAGCACGAGGGCAGCCGACAGACCTTTCTGGAGACCAGTATCTGTTTGAGGAGTTGATGGTAGTACTGCTGCAGGGAGTACAGCTGACGCTTCTTTTGAGACTTGGCACACAGCTGTCTGTACTTGACCACCTCTGGATTAAAATAACCATCTGGACACACGCCACACATTTACAATTAAAAATTAATTAGAATATCTTTATGATCAATTTAACCGGCAGGCCTACTTCTGAGAAGGTTGTAGGGAATGTAAAGACAGAAAGGCAGGGTGGCGATACCTCTGAACTGTTTTTGGGCCAGATGCAGGGGGTTGCCGAAGTGGAAGTTGTGGTTGTTAAAGAGGTTGCTGATGGTGGTTTCCTGCTCAGTCGTGTTGTTGTCGGGAAACTGAGGAAGGAGCTGGCTGAGGTGCTGCCTCTGGGCATCTGTCAATACTTTGCTCCAGGTGTTTTCACTCAGCACAGAGAAGAAAATGTCGGGCTGTTTACAACAACAAAAAAACAACAGCACACAATTAAAAAAAAACTGCAAACACTGACTTTTCAATTTTCAAAAGCAAAATAACATTATTGATCAAGGTATGACTGCTGCATAACTCACATCTTCAAGTAGGTCCTCAGGTAAACTCACTCGGCAGTTTCCCAACATACACTCCTCAGTGATCCGGCCATCAGTCCCTTCCCCTGCGTCTAGGGGCTCTGTGAGCATATGATCAAGAGCATCCATTCTGCTGGCTCTTCACAATCTAGATATCGAACTATGAACGATTAAACAGAAAATACAATTAAAATATGAAGTTTAACTGTAGTCTAACTTGTAGCTAAGCTGCATTGGCCCTATCGTAGCTTGGTTAGCTAGATGACTTCTAGATCATACAAGAGAGAAGTTTTCTTTAATGCTGTAAACTAGCCATTTCAATTGCAATGTTAAGTGAATCCAGAATCGTATTACCTTGATGTTTTTCATGCAAGGAAAACTATTAGGAAATGGTATTATCCCGTGGTGTGGCTAACGTTACATTCATACATTAGCTAGCTAGACTACCTAATGTTAGTAAACATACTATGATAACACGAAATATTTGCTATCCCGTTTCAACAACTTACATGTTGCATTAGTAAATGTATGTATATAAACAAAACTATCCTTTGAGTAGCTGGCTAATTACAGTAATGTAATGTATAGACAGCTAGGTGGCTAGCTGCAAAGCTACGTTGTGTATGTTGTGCACTGTACATTTGTCGTAGGAAAATAATATCGTCGTACCAATTCTACTTCCGTTCCGTCAGTTTTATCTTCCGTATTGACTTCCGGTTCACCAGACAACGGTAATCGATTTAGTTAATATTTGTTGCCATTTAGTATCACTAACACAATGAATAATAAAAACAAATAAGTAGGCATGTTTATGTCTTTCAAAATAGTTTTAAGGTTTACATAGCCAGAGTCTAAATGCAATAAAGCCTTATTGAAACACACATACTAGATGCATCAGAAATAATCACAAATTTACAGAAAGAAAAACAACATCATAAAAACAGGTTAAGCAGGCATCAAACATTTCCGTAGCAAAAATATGATTTCACTGTAGTGAAACCCTCTATCACAAATAATTAAGATTCACATATAGTGTAAGCACCAGAATGTTTAGGAAATAAGGAGATAAGGAATGTTCATTCAAAGTCAATATATTCAGACAATAGAAACATCATGCACATCCAAATTGTGAGTGCCTTCATGTATATAATAATTAAGATTCAGGACAGATAATTAGTATCAAAATACTGTACACCACATGTAAACCTTCTCAGTTACTTAACCAGCTAAACTGAGATTTGGTATTGAATCATAGATGGTATGAATGTATTTAAGTATAGTTTCCCTGATTATGTAAATAATGTGCCTCAATGAAAACTCAAAGAACTCAGATAAGAATCTGTGCTCTTTTCTGTCACTGCACACATGGTATGTTGAACTCTGGTTCTGAAGTTCTTTGATAAATACAGATTTAATTAATATTAAATATAAAACCATGGACCCAGTGTGATTATAACAAACTATCCATTGATTAATAGGTAGGGTGAATCTTAGATGTTCCTCAGCTAAACCAGCAAAACATGCTTGAATCACTCCACCCACTTTAAGTACTCTACCAATTTGAATTGAGTAAACAAGAAACACATATCGAATGGATTGTCAAAAATAATTTCCCTGGTAAACAAATACACAAATCAAAAACACAACAGATAAAAACACAAAAGCATGTAAACACCATACAATGTAATTGCTGGACTGTCCTTTAGCAGAAATAACCTTGACATTTAAAGATTTCAAGCCTAGCATTGAACTTTAAGGGTTGTCACTTCATGTCGTGGCGTGAAATACAACCAGGAATCTGAAGAGTTCACGCTAAGGGTGACAGTTATTGGGTGTGTCACCAGCTCATCCTGTCAACCCAGTTCCTAGTATGCTACACCCCAGTTTTCTCCTTGATCCAGTCCCTGAACTTAGTCACACGAGTATAGACGCCAGGCTTGTTCTTGCGGGCACAGCCATCGCCCCAGCTCACCACGCCCGCTAGGAACACACGCCCTTGTGCTTCTGTAGAAGACATCGGACCTCCAGAGTCCCCCTGTAGATAGAGCATGGGGTAAAAGGGAGTCAGGTGGCTGAGCGGTTAGGGAATCGGGCTAGTAATCAGAAGGTTGCCGGTTCGATTCCCGGCCGTGCAAAATTATGTTGTGTCCTTGGGCAAGGCACTTCACCCTACTTGCCTCGGGGGGAATGTCCCTGTACTTACTGTAAGTCGCTCTGGATAAGAGCATCTGCTAAATGACTAAATTAATATGTGAATGTAAAAGTTGTGACTACAAAGGTGTGGCTGCAATATAATATGCAGAAGCAGCAAAACCTGTTAACAATATGAATATGATGTTGTCCGGGTTACCTGACAGGCATCCACTCCTCCTGTCAGAACACCTGCACATAACATGCGTGACGTGATCTGTCCCTCCATCAGCTTGTTACACACTGTTCCGTTGATGACGCGGACCTCTGCCTTTTGTAAGATGTTGGCAGCGAAACCTGGGACATTGTGTGCATTGGTTTAATGTTATTATCTCAGTCACACACACATATAAACCAGAAACAGAGACCGAAAAGAAAATAATCGCAGCAACTCACCTCCCTCTCTAGTGTGCCCCCAGCCAGTGATCCACACAGATTTGCCAGCAGGGAAATCATGAGAGGAAGCTGGTAAGCAGATAGGCCAGATGTTCTCGTTGAGTGTGACCTCACTCTCTAGTTCCATGAGTGCTATGTCATTATCATAGTTGAAAGGGGTGTAGGAAGGGTGAGGAATGATCTGTTTCAGGTTCTTCTTTATGGTCCACTTGTTAGTCTGACTCTGGATGAGAAGTCCAAGGTGAGCCTCCCAGATGTCTGGTCGAGAGTACCTGTTAGACACAACAGGTTGTGATCCCACTTTTCATAGACAACCCAAGAGAGAGAGAGCGAGAGCGAGAGCGAGAGCGAGAGCGAGAGAGAGAGAGAGAGAGAGAGAGAGAGAGAGAGAGAGAGAGAGAGAGAGAGAGAGAGAGAGA
Organism: Osmerus mordax; assembly: GCF_038355195.1. NCBI lineage: Eukaryota > Metazoa > Chordata > Actinopteri > Osmeriformes > Osmeridae > Osmerus > Osmerus mordax. The sequence continues at coordinate 10,615,537 of NC_090068.1, read as the reverse complement.
GAGAGAGAGGAAAAAAGGGAGAGAGAGAAAGAGGGATAGAGAAATGAGAGAGAGAGACAGACAGTCAGCGATTGAGATGAAGAAACAGAATACACACTTGATTTTATCGTCATCCTGGACACAGTGGGCAGCGGTGACCAGCCAGCGTTTACTGATGACTGAGGCTCCACACACATGGCCAGTTCCCCGGATATGAAGACTGACTTGCCATGGCCACTCCCCCTCACTGGAGAACTCTCCACCCACAATTCGGGAGCTTTTGTAGGGTCTGATTCCACACTCTACAAACAAATTCAGACACATACCCTTCAGTTATCAGAATATTAACAAAAACGGTGCCCAGAAAGAGAGAGCAAGAGACTTACCACAACCTGCCTCATCTGAGCGGTCCTCACAGTCTTCTTCTCCATCACACTCCGGGTTCATCTTGCTGATACAATGGCTACTCTTACACTTGTATGTATTTTCAGAGCATTGCACTACCAGGGCTGAAAACAGAACAAGTACAATCTCAGCCAAACAACCACTGTTACAGTTCATAAATGTGCTCCAGTTATTTAACTTCAGTCATTTAACGATAAATAGCTTTTCACCATCCTTACATTTGGGACACTTGGATTCATCTGAGCTGTCGGTGCAGTCAGGATATCCGTTACACTTCAGTGTCTCTGAGACACAACCGCCACTTCTGCAGGCAAACTCCCCGGTTGGACAGCTCCCTGTGGAAGGGAAACCGTGCAGAAACACTCAGTGGTAATAATGACTGAGACCCAGATGAGTTGCCCCTCTGATGACGTGCGGCTTCGCCTCACCACAGTTGGCCTCGTCTGTGTTGTCCCCACAGTCGTCCCGACCGTCACACTGCCAGAACTTGGCTTTACACAGGCCGTTTCCACACCGGAGCTGGGACTCTTTGCACTCTGCACAAGGACAGGGAATGAACAGAGGCCTATTGTGACACAGTCTCCTGCTTAGTCGTACCTTTGCATACTTATGTTGATAGAACATAAAAGGCCTTGTTAGCGCCTTGAGCTGAATAAACAGTTAGGTCGGTACTTACCGCAGTGGTCCTCATCAGTGTTGTCTCCACAATCATTCATGCCATCACACTCCAGGCTGTTGTCGATGCAGAGGTTGTTTGCGCATTTGAACTTCCCGGGACAAGCTTTGACAGAGAAAATGTGTTTTAGAATGTGGCATGGCCTGCGCATAACAGAAAATGGGATATGGTTACTTAAGTGTCAAATGGATCCCATGCTTACGATCAGACGGCAAAAAGGCTTCGAACTCCGCAGAGAAACCTCTATTCACATGGGACATGTCAGAGTTAAATACCACCCGGACTTTGTTGGTCTTGCTGATGACCACAGTGTTGTCTCGTTTCTCACCACATAGCCTACAAAACAATGCAGACCATCACACAACCATCTGGACTTGATTTACACACAGCAACATTTATATTGCTATTAAGAGACACTCTAGTGAAAATGTCACATGGTGGTCGTTTGGTGAACTACATAATAATGACGTCAAGCGGTAACTTACAATATAAATGTAAACAAACACACATGTCCATGTAGATGAACTAGCGGAGGACTCACCTTTCTTCATTGACCTCTACGTAGTCTTTAGGACATGTCTTATCCTTCACTGGCTCAGCCAACACAAACTTGCTAAACTGAACCTTGATGAACCTATCTATTGGGACCTGGAAGAAAACAAACAAATCGTTCTAATTACTCTAACTGTATAGACAAATGAACAATAGGCAACAACAAAAAACAGTTGTGTGAAAACTGAAATGTTTACTGACCTCAATGTCCCAGATGCATTTAGTCTTGGGTGGGTAATAGGACGGGAAGCTTGGTGATGTGAAAGTTCCCTTCAGTCCTGACAATATCTCCCCGCAATCTACAGAATGCAAGATAACACAAATCCAAGTGACTCAGCGTGTTTGTGGCAACAGTCCATTAGAGCCATTGCTCCTACAGTAAATACAGTGAGTGTCTGGCAGCCGGACCTATTAGAAACTCGGCTTACTGTACCTGTAGCTTTTAAGGGAATCTGGAAGAACCTGACCCTAAAACCAGGGAAGTTCTTCTCCTCACTGGTGACCAATATCAGCAGCATAACATTCCCAGATGAAGTGAAGGAGAGGGGCTCACTGGGGTTCATATAGCCACACTTCCTGAACACGGAAAACAACATGTTTGACATTTCATTCATTTAGCAGATGCTTATATCAAAAGCATCAAACAAACAGTGCATATGGAAACTATAGCAGAAGATCAAGGATCAGAAGTGCAGAGTTCTAACAGTATTTCAGTGGTCAGAGTCAAGGAGCAGTCTGTATTTACTTGCCAAATCGCATTTGATTACTTCAGGTACACTATTCAAATAAAAGGTTAAATAATGTGGGTTGTGTCCACCATTCTCTACTCACTCTGCCAACACGCGTTGCTCCATGGGCACCAGTGAGTCATACACTTTGATGAAGTCCTTCTGACAGTCTTCCTCCAGGTTGAAGGTGTCAAACACCACCTTGACCCTGTAGCCTGGGTCTGCCCGCAGCCTCCACTGTGTGAAGGTGTTGGGAGAATACGGAGAGTCAGGAAAGCCAGGTGATTGGATTGTGCCTGTTTCACCATTGTGGGTGTGATAGGAGTATTTCTTTTTGTCTGAAAGGTTGGACACAAACAAACTTGGTCACCACAATGCACTACAAAGTTATTCCCACGGACACCTAGAAAGTACAACTGCCCGTAGGATTGACAGCAAAGAATGTGCCTCAATAATTAATTTTACCTTTGAATGTTGTCTTTGTCATCCGCGGGTCTAGAGCTACAAAACAAAAGAAGAAGAAATGCTTAAGCGATTTGAACTGGTCAACCACAGATCATAATCTGACTTTATATTTAGTAAGCTTTCTCTTTCATAAAGCCGTCTCTGGAGGAGGGGATCCCTCTCTTAATTGCTCCTCCCAAGGTTTTTCCTTGTCTTCCTTGAGGGTTTAGGTTGGTTGAGGGGCAGTTCTATGGGCGTATGTGAAGCCCTCTGTGACATGCTTGCGTTTAAAAAGGGCTATACAAATAAATTTGATTTTGATTTGATTTAAAGAGCCACACAACGTACACTTTTTTACATACATACTTCTAAACACTGAGGTCTACAAACTCAACCAATTGTAATCAACAGTAACACTTACTGATAATAAATAAGAAGAAACTATCACAAACCATTCTTTAATACTTAGTTAACCATGTTTATAAATAGAGAATAAAGGGATAGTGAACAGTAGGAATAAACTTAAAAGTAGTGTAATGGTCAATTTTACTTGACAAAAGCCTAGTCTCTGTGTAACTATCACCAAGTTACCAAATCTACTCAAACCGCAACAAAGACTATAGGGATGCATAGGGCTACAACTCCTCCACAACAAGATATCGTACAGCTGTACCTCCAGAAATGACGTTGTTCATGCTGAGGGAGCTGACAGGCCTACGACCCATACGACCCTGCTGACCGTCCGCCACAACCAGAGAGCCAATGGCCTCGTCCACATCATCCTCAAGTGGTTTGGGGACCTCAAACTCTGACAGGTAATAGGCCAATACACTGTCTCCATTCCCACTATCATCCTCACTGGAGTGGACACAGTATAGAGGAATCAAAAGCCCTATCGTTATCATCATTACATTCAGAATGAATTTAGAGGTTTCGCAGTGGTGAAATACCTGAAATCTTGCACTGTTGATCCAACAAAATATTTGGACAGCACTGGTATTTTCATGTAGACATTCTTTAGCTGAAACCCAATCAAATGTACATCAGGCCTACTGTGGTTGAGTGGAGACAAATCAGTTACAGAAACATGAATCACTTTATTACACATTATTCTTATTTCAGTGAGCAAGTTACAGTACTAACGGCCACTAACACGAACACTAATATTGACGGATATCCTCCTCTCTCACCTTGTCGTTCACCTGCATGGCCAGGTTTTGAAACTCTGTGCTGTTGGAGTCCTCATAATCGTCTACAAATCTTTGGCTAGGGATGCTGATAGAGCCAACGTAAACCTTTCTTTCTCTCACATCTTTGCGCGCTGCAAAATGGAGGAAGGACAGGGGTGATTAGTACCATAAATGTACACTATAAATGTCATAAATTAGGTATCTAGATGTAGTTAACCAGAGCTTTTTAGTCTCTTCAGACTGTTACAGTGAACAGTTACTCACAGTCAAAGTGCCAAACCAGCAATCCTGTTGTGAGGGCTATCACTGCTGCCAGTACTACAAAGCCGATTCCTAAACCAATCTTCTTCTTCTTGTGCCCTCTCTTTTTCTCCAGCTTTGTGAAGTCTGAGGCAGGCAGGAACTGGATGGAAGTGTCACCGTCGTCATCCTGGCACAGGGAATGAAGTGATGTTGTCTGTCTGATTGTACAGTGCCTTTGACAGTGCTTAGAGTAATGCATTCCGGGAACCAAAGCCACATTTGCAACCAATTTGAAGGAACCAGCTTAAAAACAAATTTTAAATATGAATAATTTCCAAATCCAAGAAATACATTTGATAGTGTTCTATTTTCCACAATTTTGAACTGTGCATGTCAGATCCTGTCTTCTCTTGGCTCTTCCACACCCATTTTAATGAACATTGACAAACATTCCTCTAATATGTCAAAAGAATCAAATCCATGTGTGACAGAACCACGTATTATATAAGTGTAGTGCAATGTGTAGGTTTCTCTGTATGTACTGTAGCTAACCATTCTAGGAATACATTTTCTTGAGAGTGGAGAGTCGTATTTTATTTATATTGCTTGTGTGAAATGCCTTATTATGTCCCTGGTGCAATCAATGGGCTAAATTTAACTGTTTTTTTTTATTAAAGATGACACCTGAAACATTTGAAATAATTGTCAGTATCAAGCACTCCAGTGTTTGATATGGGGACACGACTGCCGGCAGGAGACAATATACACTTTATATCCATAAACAAGTTAGATGTTGTATACACATAGCCTATCAAATTAAGAAATACAGGCGTTTCTGAATTTTTCTTATAATGTGACAGGACACACATTTAACGAAATAGCCTATCGTTGAAGAATATGAAACCAAAACAGGCAAGAAGGCGACATTCGGATAGTCTACGATAATATTAGGCTATTTAGTAGGAAGTAGTAGAAATAGGAAGGTCTACCTGCGTGGGAGTAAATTTAGTTCCAGAATCCATTGAATCCATATCAGAAATTAGACGACAACAAATTATGTTTCACTGCCTTCACAATGTTCCTTCCACTAGTTTCGCTCAGTTTCGACACGCGATGTTAAAGTCGTGGTCCATTGTCCTGTGAAGATGGTGACAGCGACAGGTGTTCCACAGGTAAGCTGTATTTCAGTTTCTCGATAAAATGAACACTATCACGTCAATGTTATTCAGATCTATATCTAATTGTTGGTCGAATATTAGTGTTTTCTTTTGATCCCAGATCAGTGAAGCAGAAACCAAGACACCTGCATAACAAACTTCTTGACTAGACCGGTGAAGTGAAGTGCCAGATGTTGCAAGAATGAGGAAATAAAACGAATGGCCAATCCTAAACTACCACTGTCAGCTAAATGAATGGAATCAAGTATGAATAATGGATAGGCCTACAGTGTGTGAGGTGTGAACGATGGGTAGGCTATCAATTTGTCAATTTGTCAAAGTAACTTATGTTGACATTCATATGCACCCATAACACTCATACAGAAAATCAGCATAGCTCTTAGAACTGGTCACTACGCGACATTTTCAGCTATTTAACAGGGAGGTCCCCTATTCTAACGGCAATAAGTCGAAAACACTTTTTAAAGGTTGCAAAAACATTTTGAAAAGGATTTTAGAAAGCTAAAAAAAAAAAAAAACGTTTAGAAAAAACATGAAAGATGTGTTGTGTGTTTTTTTTATCAGCTTTCAAAATATGTAGAAAAAAAGCAATTGTTGAAATATATATTATTTTTTGTGGCCCTCTCATTTTAAGATGGAACCCTCAAAAAATACAATTGCACATTGCACATGAGACACGTTTACTGGGACATGCAGGTTCAATCATTAACAACTGTGAGATCACTGATATGTTTAACATGAGAGCACAAGGTGGCGCAATTTGGACATACTTTCTATTGTTCAAGTCACAACAGCTCCTGTGTCATCAGAGCTCTGTTTTTGTGTGTAGTTTGATTGCAGTTTGACAGCATCAGCAGTATCACATTAACCACTGCCAGTTTCAGACCTGTGCAGAGCAGTGTACTGAAAGAGCAGCGCTGAAACACAGTGCCAAGAGACAGGTAGCTAGATTGATTGTCTGCATTTTAATCAAAAAGGTGAACTTGTGCTTCAACACATACTGTGAGGCCTTATTCTGGGGAGTCGTGAGTGGTGAGGGTTTTGTTCATTATTCTTCTGACTCCCTTGGGTTATGCTGCAGGTGTCCAGTCAGAGAGGTTTATGTAAGTACTTTTAAACTGTTTGAAAAAGTAAGAACAAAAAGGCTACCCAAATGTTCCTCTGTAAACTAATATTTCGACTTGAAGTAAGAGGACTACTCTACTTTTATGCTGGCCTCAATCAGGTTTAAGAACAAATAACAGTTTTGCTCAAACTCTTGGTCAAACCAAATGTAGTTAGATCCTCATTAACACTTAACACACTGCAGTTGTGTCACAAACGGAGATCTGCTTCACTCCACTTTCATCCCCAAAGATACCTCTGTCATGGAATGACCGTCCTGTACTGTGTCCGTCTGACTCCTCCCACTTGGGTGAAACACTGTATAAATGCAACACCGGCCCTGGCAAGGGCACTGTCTGAGAAGTTTGTGACACCAAAACATGAAGGGATTGGGCTTGTTTTTCCTTGTGCTGTTCCTCACGCTGTCATCTGTTGAGGGTAAGCAGTAGATACCTTCACTTGTAACTGGATGTGACGGTGCAGGTCTTCATGTCTGAATGTGCCATTGAAAGGGACACTGCGGTATAATCAAACGCGTTTCTGTCATGACATCTGTCATGGGAATTCGAATCGTCTAATTGTCCATAACCATAGACAGACAATAGGGTGGATGAAATGGTTTCTTTTTCTCCTTACTGTGAGCATTTCCTAATCTGTTCCAGGTGAGGATACGGAGATGCAGTACTGGACGTGTGGAAACAGAGGACTCTGCAGACGGTTCTGCTACGCCCAAGAGTATATTGTTGGCCACCATGGTTGTCCACGCAGATACAGGTACATACATGATATGAGGTACATACATGATGAGATGTATATGTATGTTATTAAGTTACTCATCTATTGGAATGAGGGTCAGTACAGCACCCTGGATGGTTGATGTCTAATGATTTTGAAACTCTATGCTCTCACTACAATAAAGTTCTACAACCTACCAGACAACACCTCATTGTGTTCTGTTCATCATTTGCAGGTGCTGTGCAATGCGGTTTTAGCAGTTACAGACAAGATAATACCACTGGAAGAACTTCACTGACTGAGGATTGATGCCTTGCTGAGTTAGGTTGAATGGGCAGGGCTGTGTGGCTCTTTAAACAGTAGTTGAAGACCATTGGGTGACCTTGAGGAAGGACCTATTTATCATTTCATGAATCTTTTGAAGATAATGTGGTCAAACAAGCCTTTTATTCTGGCTACACATGACAAGTTCAAAACAATTTGCTGCATTCTGAATGTCAGTATCTGTATGTGGTGGACAAGTTAAAAAGAACGCTTTAGTTACAATACATGGTTCAGGTAAATTATAAAATGTTAATTTCCATCAGACATAAATGTTATTTTGATTAATAATTTAGTGCTTCAAGAGCTGAGGGCATCAATCGAATGATCAAAAGTGCATAGATTTTAACAACACAGTACCTTGAGTTGTTTTTATATACATTTTTTAAGCTTTGGAAATGAATTATAGAAGATACATTAATAATAATACACTTACCAATGTTAGTGTTTGCTATTTATATGTAATTTATGGTGTTGTTTGTTTCAGTTATTAATAAACTCTTATACAGAGAATAAATCAAGTGTCTAATGATTAATTCCACATATGTTGATTGACTGTGTTGGTAGTGATGAGAGAGATTGTCAACTGATCCAAAAGACCCAAACATGATGCACAGTGATACAAGTGGAACAACACTAGTGGTGTACTCTGTTGTTTGAGCTAGCCTGTTTCCACTTGGCCTTACTTTCAGCCAATTATAGTATATAACAGAGCGCTCAGAGACAGAGAGTTAAGTTATTGCAAGTATGCTTTGCCCACTATTGTAAAGCTACCACACAATGCCAGTCAAGTGACTGACCCAAATAGTTGTTGTGGAATGGAGCTTTTGTGAATGAAGTGCTTTAGCTCATGTTCATGTTTATGTCATCTCACCATTATCTTCATGTCTGGGTAGCTGTGCCTGGCATATTGAAACTACGTCACACAGCCATTGATTCCATTGTTGAAGCACAGATTACGCTGTTCACCAGACACTCATCTGCACCCCGTGCTATGAATAGTTACATTAGCATATCCAAACCAAAAGGTGAAATAAATAGTTTGATATTCAAATCTTTACATCTTTACATTTTACATTCTCAGGTCTTTGATCTAATCAACAGCAGGATCACAAATATCATCATATCTGTCATTTAAAAAATCCCTTCAATTGGCAAAATGCTGTAATAGACCTCAGCAGAGATACAGCCATCAAAAAATAAAACACAGAACCAAAATATTCGACATCAGTGTTTTATGAAGTCAGAAGATGACTTGTGATTGGACTGGTGCAATAAAGGTTAAAAGCTGGCATGCTATCTGTAAACATGGGCCATTGCATTGTGCCCTGCATTGTGGCCTGGTTATCACTCTATCTTTGTGCTTGTGCTATTCAGTCAGCACAGCGTGACACTACCACAATGGAGTAAAACCCCACAAATCTGTTTACATCAGGCTCTCTGTCTTCCCAGTTATATCACGGGGCTCACTGCAGCTGTTCTCATTTAGTGATTTGGGACGGGGGAGGCAGGGGCGTAGCCAGAATAATCTTTTTGGGTAGGCCTAGAAACATATGGATAGGCATCTTTTCAGGGTTTTTTTACTTAGCGATGTGCACCCGGTGCATAATTCTTCCGAGATATATTCGTTTTTGGGTAGGCCTTAGAACAAATTGGGTAGGCCTGGGCCAGTGGCTACGACTCTGGGGGGAGGGAAGGTTGCATGAGTTACATCTCACATACTATCAAAACGGTTGAACAAATTGTAACTAATGATAATTTGTAATTTGCACTGTAAATGACATTTTAAACACATTTTTTTATAATGGAAGGCCAAACACATAATTCTTTATTTAAAAATAACAATCAATACAAATACATTTTGGAGGTGGTAGAGCATGTACAGAGAAGTCTGGCATTGCATGAAGTTAACTCCAATGCGCTAGATGGCGATAGTGCTACTTCCATGACATTCCCAACACGTAAACAACAATGTGCCATCACTGTGGACTGGCGAAGTTCAGCCGAAGCCACCCTTAGCGGTCTACAATGAATGAAATAGATGTTGCAGCCTTTGATGAGACTATTGACGACTGGTTTATCGAGTCTCTGAAAACGTAAGAATTGTTTTTTGTTTTTTTAATCTTACATCTTCAAGGAGTTCTTGCAGTTGCGCAGGGCTTCTGTTATATATATTTTGTCTGCATGAGTTGACAGAAGCTAAAACACTGAGGTATTCAACAAACCAGAAGTCAAGTTGTTGCTCATTGAACATTTTAAATAACGCTAGTCGCTCAACGATCTGTACAACATTTCAATTCTGTTTCTCCGACTTTCTAAGCCATGCATCTCATACTCCTTTTCAGCTACAAGGACCTTCATGTGTATCAGCTTGAACACCCAACTAGAGTTATTGAATGGACCGCAGGAAAAAGTCTGTTTAAATAGTTTTCGCAAAATTAAACCTTTTTTTCTTTTCATCAACCGGAAGTTTTTCATTAAACTTTGTCTCTACAGCTATATGTGTCGCTGGATACAGTTCAACCAAGAATGAAATTTTGGAGCTGCTTCTTCCTCTTAAACTGTTTGCAGATGATAATCAGGTATGGATATTGACAGACCTAGAGATTAATTAATTGAGTTTAATTTAAAAAATGCTTTGAAATATGATACTTTGGAATGCCACTGACAATAGCTTTTTCTGTGTCTGCAGGGTCTTTGTGCAGAGCGAGATTTTAAAGTGGTCCATGGAGGTTTCACAAATGGACCGGTTAATTGCCTTAAACACATTCAAGGAACAAGGTACAGGTGTCCATGCAGAAAGAAAAATACTTATTATTCATTACCAGAGGAATTTAGAGACCGCATAGTAGTGCTTCAACACAGCCAGTGCCAGAATGGCTGAAATAGTCAACTGATCAACCATTGCCATTTTATAGTTAATGAGATTTCTGCAAAAGTATAAAAGGGTGACACAATGATCTCTCCTTCCAAGGTGTGTGGTAACCAATGATGGGCTGAGCAACAAACTGCAGGTGTGGGACGTAGGGGGCAATGACTCAGGTGAGTAACACCCCCCCCCCCCCCCCCCCAGTTTCCTGTTGTGTCATCTACACGTAAAACTATGACCTTTACTACAGTAAACAATAGAAGCAGTTGTTTGATTCACAACTCGGTGCCGCCCTGTAATTTGTCTTCAAATGATAGATGTCATAAAGAGCTCTGGATGCATCCAGCCCACACGCGTGTCACAGAGCGGCAGCAAGATCGCCCCCGGGTTAACCGGAGACCTCCATGTTCTTCATGGATCTCAGATCTGCGACCTCCAGCTGACCGATCTGACGTCTGGAAGCTCTCTCTACTCTGTGGGTGAGAGCACACACAGCGTCCTGGGAAGAGCCACTACTGTCTACTTAATGGTGTACTAATGCACATAACATACTATCCCTCCTCTTTCCCCCCGTAGAAAAAGACATCCCGGATGTGTTAAGCTCCCTGCAGTTTGTGACTGGAAGCGTATTTCTGGCTTGTACCTGTGGGGGGGACCTATTTGTGGGGGACACAAGGACATCTACTGTCCCTACGCCTACGCCAGCAGAGGGGAGAGAGTCGGAGCTGTGGTGCATGGCTGCCTCCTCAGGCCTGTCCTCCCCAGAGCAGGGCCGCCATAGGGTAGCACGGCTGTCCTCGTCCGGCCTGGTTGTGCTGTCCGACTTACGAGACCTGAGAAGCTGTGTGGGTCGGGCTCAACTCGATATCCAGAGGAACATTCCCAGTCATGATTTTATGAACGTGTCATGGGCACCTGCTTTGGACAACTGTCTTTCTGTTTCAGGTAAGTAAAACGGCCACTTCCATCAAAGAAAACTTTTGATATCAGATATAGACTTTCTTACAGTATTTATAATCTCACTGTTCCAGGTTTAAACGGACTAGTGGAGATCTACGACACCTCCACTTGGAGACCCGAGTGCAGGGAACCCAAGCCTCTTTTTGTGCACCAGGGTCATGTGATGTCAAGTGTGTCTCATCCTAGCACCAGCCCTCCTCTGGTCACATCTCACATATGGCATCCCAGCAGGCCTCAGACTATCCTCTCAGCTGCTGCCGATGGCTCCATGCATGTGTGGGACTGGGTCGACAGTACAGCTGCCACCCGATCTTGACATTTGGACGTTTTTTGACAACTCAGATCATTTTGTGGAATCAAACATTTTCTTCTGTTGAGACATTTAAATTCTAGCAGTCTGTGTTTGAGACATTTCTTTTTATAAATGAAACAAAAGGAAACAACCGTTAAAACCTTGATGATCATACTGCAGTACACAAAATATTTTTATATTGCATTGACATTTTTACTTTGACTAGTCTCATAGGAAGTCTGGGTTTCAGTCACAATTCTCCGATTCTGAGTGACTAGCAAAAATAATGAGAAATTACATATTTAATACAATCCCGTAACATACTGCACACCATGTAACCTTATTGCCACAAAATATTGTTTTGTAAAACAAATATGAAAATGACAACATAGCATTGAATAATTCTTTTTATTGGCTTTCTCAAAAATACATGGTTGGGCATGCCTTTTATATAAGGTAACAAGTAACAAGTTTTTACTATACAGGCACATGACTGGGGTTGTCAAAGTAAGATGATGCTTTTCAGCTTGTTGGATTTCCAAGACGCCAGGCAACAATGGGAATGTGGAGGTAGTTGACACAACTGAATGTAATTATAAGGTGGTGAGGTATTGAGATGGAACACTGTTTGAATATGGCAATTTTTTTATAAGAAGCATGTAATCAAATATTCTACAGCCATCCACTCAGATGAGCACTGTTATACAAAAGAGTTAACAACCCCTGATAGAGAACGTGTATTTCTGATTCCAGTGGATGCAACAAAAGGTTTGTCAAATATTGTCAAAATCAAGTGAAAGCATTCACAGTAATACATTGTAAACAGTGCTCACTTAAGTGCCAATAGTCAGAAATGGAATGTCAGTGTTGCACAGCCATCAGGCGACTAAGAAACCCATACATTATGAGAGAATCAATTCATTTCAATGGAAAAATGAAAACAAAAACCATAAGGGGAGCAGTCTCATAGAGATATTTATAGTCTGGCCATAGCATGAGAGGTACAATTGGCTAATTTCTTTTCACTGCCCATTTGATGAGCATGAGAAATTAAGCCGTGAATCCCATCTCACAATTGATCCCCTAGGCCTTCCACGCTGACGCATCTAGGGGGAGCTGATTTAGCTATGAGGTAATAGATCCAACTTGCAATGTGATTGGCTGGCTGGAATGCACTTGCAATTATTCTCCGATCCACAAAAAAGTAAGTTCTTACATTTTCTAAAATGGCATTGATAGATATACATATGCACAACTTAAAAAAACAATAAACAAATCACAGGTAGGTTGTCCTTCAAGGACCTCATGCAGTGTAGTCCATTGTCATTCTGTAATCACATGTACTTTGCTTCCACTTTGATTATGTTACATAGCTCTGTCACAGGAGTTATAGAATCAGTGATGTGGTAGAAAACTACTATATATTTATAAAACAATCATGCTTTATCTGCTTTAGGACACACACACACACAGTACGAATAGAGGGATTCAGATCATATTGTGGGTTCATAACTCCCAGATAGACCGATTTCAGATCAAAGACAAGAATGAGCCGAGCATGAAACAAGTGTTCACCCCTACTGGAATAAAACCAACAACTTACAGTTCTTTCTTCTCTCTCTTGTCAACGGTCTGCATGACATCACTTAGGTTAAAAGACACAAAGGCGATCTGTTCAAGTTCGCTCTCCTTCCCACATTCCATCAGGCAGGCAAAGTGCTCAACGTCTTCACTGTGCGCCAGGTCGGAGTAGCCACTGGGCCCGCTGTGGATGACCCAGGGCTGGTCCCACCCGGACGAGTGCAGGGGGGAGCGGTTCAGGTACACCCCCATGTCCCTCCTGCTCGTCTTGTTGGTAGGGTGGGAGAAGAGCAGCCATGTTTGAGTGTCCGGGGACAGGGGTGACGTGGTGCCTCCTATGCTGTCCGCTTCGTCATTGGGTACGAATTCCGGAGCAGGGAAGCCAATCACGCTTCCCTGGCAACCATGGCGTGATTCCACCAGCTTGGGAGCCAATCGGGGCTTGTCAAAGTAAGCACCGCTGCTCTCGCTCAGAGCCTCCACTCTGTGACCGTGTGTGTTCCGGGCGTTGCAGTAGAGGTGACTCCTGCCCTCATGGTCTATAATCTCTGCCATCTCGCACTCGCACGACTTCCGCTGGAGCATCTTCCCCATCCTCCATGTCTGGCCAAAGTCATCGCTGTGTATGGAGAGAGCGTGCGGCTGTACCGTGAATGGTATTGGGAAGGAGAAGCATTTGAAAGGGACGTAGTAGGCATAGGCCGGAATGATCAACCTGCCACTCTCCAGCTGAATGCCGTGTCCCGGGCCGACAGCGAATGTAGCCCATCTCCGGACGTTTTTTCCAATCACACTCTCCGTCAGGTCCTTCGCCTGGCTCCAGGTCTGGCCGTCGTCACTGCTGGTGACGTAGCACAGACGGGCCTTGTTCCTGCCTGTGATTATCTGACGGTGCTCTGGGGTATTGCTCAGGATACAGATGAAGAACAGGAACAGAGTCTTGGTATTCTTCTCAAAGACAGGACAGGGGTTCATGGTGCGATGCTCTGGTAAAAATGCTGACGTCACCTCTTGAGATGGGGACCACTGGGTTTAAACATCAAATAAGTGTTAACAGGCAATAAACTAAAAAGCAGCTTTAATTTTGATATATAGACTTATTCACTGGAATTTAATTCCCAATACAACCAAAACATGGATGGATATAATCTTGGACATTATGGCATCAGGGTGCACGTTTCTGATAATCACCTGAATGGATCCATTTTGAAGTGACCCTCTCCTCATAACAAGAATTTTAGCATCGCTGTCTGATGGAGAGCTCCGCTTCTCTGCAAAGGCGAGATATGTTTGTGTGTCTTTCAAGTAGAGGAGAGCTGGGATTCTGTAAGTTATTCCCGTCGGCTCCTTCTTGAACAGCGTGGTTTTCTCTGGTTGCTTTTCATAGCCTTTCCGTGATGGTGTGTTGCCCATGGTTGATTTGAATTTCTATAACGAGAGATTTCACACGCAACCTTACAGAAGCACGATCACACTCATTTTACTGTGGATCTCCAAGCAGTCGAACAACGTTGCAGTTGCACATTGTACCTAGATTACAAAACAAGCTTATGTCCAAAATCATCATTTGAATGTGTAAATTGGCATAGACTACACATTTATTGTAAGGTTTTGTGATATGGCTATAAAAGTTATTAAAATAACCTTTTGAGATTTTTGGTATTAGTGCCACTACATTTTCCGATGTAGCTAGACTACTAGCTACATTGGAAAGACTATTAACTACCATTTTTGTGGAAAATAGGCTACTGTTGACTAGAATTTAAATGTATCTGATCACTCGACCGGAACTCATTTCAACGTCAACATTAGATCATTTTGCCTCGACGTTCATTACTGTAGCTAGCTAGCCAATATTCTAGCAGGATAACAACATCAAATGAAATGGTGATCTTTGAACAAGTCGAGAGCTACTGTAGAGATACTGTAGGCTATTAATACTTACAGAAGCAGCCTTTACATGTCATCCCGTAATATACGGTTGTCTATTTATTATTTGACATTGCTACAAAGGATTTGCCCATTTTATTTTTCCTTCTCACAAAATTTGAGACGCCTGATGTTATGATAGACATCTCTTCTATTGAATAATGCGAAGTGGTGGGGTGAGTGCGGCTGCAAAAGGGACCAAATGATTCTATACCGCCAACAGCTGGACGGGAAGTTACTAGCTTGCTACCTATCTGTTGCTAGGATACAATAACTCTCACCGATACAGTGGCCGTTTCATCAAGCTCAAATTATGGAAACATTTGTTTCTCAACTTATAGGTTTATGCAACATTAGCAACTTTTCTCTAACGCAATCATCGGCGTGGTTATTCATCTAGAGAAGCAACGTAAATGATGGCTTCATCTGAACAATACAAATTAGATAATGGGGAGAGCTATCATTCAAATTGTTTCCCCATCCGATCATTCTTTCATCAAAGAAGAGAAGGTATAGTAACTTCGCTATAGCCTACATTAGCTAGTAAGCTATACATACTACTAGATTAGTTGGCCTAGGTTAGGCTAGTGAAAATGCATTTTCAGCATACAAGAAAAGTCTGCCTTGTCTGAAAGACAATGCTGTAAACTACTTCATGCTGTTAATTTGTTCTACAGGAGTTGGGCATTGGCTTGTGGCGCACAAAAATTCAATGGAACACAAATACAGGAGAGATCAGATGAAAACGGAAGGACTGAAGTTCTCAAACTCTGATGTATCTGAGGGCAAACAAGTAAAATATATCCCTGGCAACACACTGGATGGCAATTTACTGGTACGCAAGGTCACTTTGTTTTGCAGCCCACATTTTTTCCATCAAGACTAAAAGGATGGATTTTACTGGGTTACATAGGCTACTGTTAAGTAGATTGGAGAAACGGTAAATAAAAATACTGTAGTAGACAAAACAGGATTTTCTTAACTTGTCCTTCTAGATGAAGTTGCATTGCGTGGACCAGCCATCTGACCTGTGCTCGGTGGACATCAGTGAACAGAGACTGAACTCTGTAAGAATCCCATCAATAATTTGATCCATCAGAAAAGAACACATGCAGACAATATTATACGAACCATGCATACGTTTATGTTTTCTTGTCTTCAACAGGTCAAGACTGAAGATTTAGTGGATTTTGACAATGTTGCATATGTCAACGCATCTGACAACTCTCTTCCAATAGGTTTAATGTTACATCAGGCTGTATACTTTTTGTTTAGGCCACCCTTTATATAGTGTTTCTAGGCTGGAACATATTTGTATGCATACAATAATAACTTGAGCATTGTAGTCCTTTACCATGACATAACAGTGGTAGAGTAAAATGAACAATTCTCGAGTGTCAAAGCCATTTTATGAATGTGATCTAAAACCCTTTTTATTACTTGTTCTAGAGCCATTCAGCAAATTCTCCTCCTTAAGGGAGCTTGAGCTATCCTTGAATAGTCTCTGCAACATAACATTCAATCCTGATGGCTTCCCTCACTTGGAGGTAAAATGACTCACCATGACCTATCAATACTGGATTATTTCTTGGTATCTACGTAGTCTTGATGCTGTACACTGTTTACATCCCATACTTATGAAATCTCGATACTCCGCAACATTGAGACTGAAGCTGATGTTTGACTGAAGGCTCCTTCTTTTAAATAAGGTTCTGGATTTGTCCTACAACAACCTGTCTGTTGATGACATCATGTCCATTGGCTTACTTCCCTGTCTGAAAGCCCTTCATCTAACTCACAATCAACTCCAGGCTCTTCCTCCCAACCTGGCTGCCCCACACAAAGGCCCCTCACAGCGGTGAGTTCATTCATATTGACCAAAAAAAAAACATAACATTATTTCTACGTTTTCTGACACATACACTAATGCATTTGCCTGGGTTAGTCTGGTGGCAGGGTACCCTATAAACCACTGGGGGGCGGTAGACTATCAAGGAAAGATATCGTGGGTTAGATGGCTGAGCGGTTAGGGAATCGGGATATTAATCAGAAGGTTGCTGGTCTGATTTCTGGCCGTGCAAAATGACGTTATGTCCTTGGGCAAGGCACTTCATCCTACTTGCCTCATGGGGAATCTCCCTGTACTTACTGCAAGTCGCTCTGGATTAGAGCGTCTGCTAAATGACTAAATGTAAATGTCCCACACAGGCTGCACAAAGTTGCCAGTACTGCACTATCTCTGACTGTGTTTGGATGTGGAAAGGGATATAGCCACTATAAAAGTATTAACCACTATTCCACAGGTCTGTGGAGGATGCTGGGACACGGTTCAGAGCTCTTGAGCTGCTATCACTAGATGACAATAAACTCTCCTCTGGAGTCTTCAGCAGCGTTGCCAACTTGAAAAGGTTGGTTACAGATTGAAGGTTCATATAAATCATGTCTGTAATAGATGTTTATTAGTGAAATGAATAGTATGTTCATAATGTTTTACAATTCCCGTTTGACATTTTCAGACTACAGTATTTAAACCTGCAAGGAAACTATATCTCCGACATACCATACATGCAACAGACAGGACATCTGCAGCACTGGCCAACTGAGAACAAGCAGCCTAGTGAAGACCTTGTGAATTACCTTGACTCCCCTGAAGTAATGAGAGAAGCTTCTAACTGGATGCATGGTTGGTATACACAAAATCAAACATTATATATGTAGTTCAACAGTTTTCCTCACGTGTTTTATCTATATATCTGATATCTCATCAACTCAGATGATTCAAAACACAGTTGTAAGGAAATGAAGAATGACTCAGGGGTAAGTGATCGCGAACCACTTTTTTCCAAAGTCAAACTCACATGTTAGGGGCTTGTAAATTCTCTGCATGTTCTCTTTAGGAGTCCAGAGTAGTCCCGCACAATTCCCAGAGTCACATTTCCCTTGACACTGTGAAAAGAGAGGAATCGTCTGGAGCATTCACCTTGCCACTTCCAGAGCTTCGCTTCCTCAACCTAGCTAACAATAAGGTCTGTACTGTTCCTATTCAATATGTTACATGGTTGTGAAATATTATGTTGTGCATCGGTAAAGTTAGATTTTTGGACCTCTGTTGAATAATCATCTTCAGATATTTGAGGAAGAAGGGCTGTTGGCCGTCGCTCTGTTTCCTATGCTGAACGAGCTTGTGATTCACTCCAATCCACTCACCATGGAGAGAAGTGGTTTGTATCTGATAGACAGTGGACAATGTAGTCTGTTGATTATGTGAAACAGGAATGTCACTGATATGAGATTTGTGGACGTGCAGGTGACCCTCCTGTGTTGACCTACTTCCTCCAGGAGAGGCTGGGTATCAGAATAGTCCGGAAGAAGACACCTGAAGTTGTGAAACCTCCTTTGATGATATCAGCTGACTCTAAACGAAAGGTTTGAATGTAGTGTTTCTAACTTAGTGTTAATGCTCAGGGTTTGAAATTCTAAGGCTTCAATAATTGAGATGTTTCACTTCCCTGGACAGGTCAAAACAAAAATCCGGAAGGTACCAAAGGCGTCTATACTGATGACAACTCCTACTCTATTTGATAACCCTGTACTAGAAAAGGGGCAGGAACATGATGAACTCTGTTTGAGTCCTGGCTCCCTGGAGAGAAAGTCCACACTGAGCTCTGGCACACAAACCAAGTTAGAGGAGAAGAAAGAGGGGTCAGTTACTAGATGCTCTGATGTTATGGATGCTGAAGTGGAATCAGCTAATGATCCATTCCGAGATAGAGACTCATTCTTTGTTACCCAGGTAACGATTATATTTGTCATGTTTTTTTTCTATTACAAATGACTTCAAGGTTTATCAGTGTGCTGGTTTCATTGTGACAGTTTCCTATTGTTATCAGGTAACCAATTTACCTGATTCAAACAAACCTCTACTGGACATGACAGAGGATCGCAAAGAGATTGAGAAAAAAGATTGCATTGGCATTCCAGAGAAATTGAAAGGCTATGAATTATTGTGGGATGCAAAACCAGATCCTGATATGGTGGAGCCTGTTGGTATGGCAATCTTATTTTAAGATCCATTTATTCACTCTATCCTATGCGACTGTGTAAGTGCAGCAATGTTATCCTTGTATTCAATCTTATCTTAAATGCTTTATTTTAAATTGTTTTACAGATGTTTTTAAATATACTGTAGAAATAATTGTGACTTGACTTCATTGTAATATGTATATGTAGGCTATTATAAGTGTTTTCATGCAATGGTTTGTTTCACAGGAATTCAATTTGCTGTCAGGATGTTAGAACACACACTCAAGAATCTCCTTGTCTACAGAGATTCCCAACCTAAACTTGACAGCTTTCAAACACCATTCACAGAAAAAGAGAAAAAGGTTGCCGTTAAACTCTAAATTCATTCTAAATATTCATACACTGACAGATTTTGTCATCCATATTTTAACGAATAAGTTAAAGCTAAATCATACTTTTAATTCACAGATTGGAAAACTACCACCGCCAAGACCAAGAAAGCTCAAAGGGGAAAGATTTCAGGAGATGCTCCTAGAAATGAAAGACAGGAAAACAATCACTAAAGTCCACTTAAGTATGAATACTAACAGCGTCTACTGGGAGGTTGAGTGGTGGCTCAGATATTTCATTTGTTGAATATGTCAATTATGTTTCCTTTACAGACAGTGTTTTAGAAGAAAAAGATGTCTACAAGGAGGAGTATGAAGAGGCTTTGACATTACTAAGGGACATGAAGAAAAAATACAAGATGGTTCATGTGAAAACAGTAGAACAAGCAACACACATTGAGTCTGAGACAAACAACCAGATGTCTCACATTGACAACTGAAATAAAAAATAACATTGTACTGCTAATTACCGTTTTGTCTTGCATATTGAAATGTGTCTTATTTCATTCTCAATGAGTGGATACTAAATATTTATATTTTCTGTTGCAGAATTGAGAATGAACATTAAGCAATAGAAAAATAATAAATGTAGGTGTTGATGGAAAATGAAAGTGTTATGACTTGGATATAGAAAGAGCGGACCACTAAATCCGTAATGTTGTACGCAATATTCAGACCAGATGTATAAATATCGAGCACATCTGGTTTGAAAATGAGATGAGCGGTGAGAGAGGTTCTGAGCGGCCATTGTGTCGCAACTGTCTCTAAACACTTGGACGGTTGTGAACACATCCTGGTCCAAGCACACGTGACAGGAAGTAAATAAAGCGCTGGCGAATGTATTCCCGCCACTACTTGGTACAAACTCGTACTTGGCTACATAAGCAACAAGTAACCTGGCAGCCAACCCTATTCAAGTAACACAATGGATGAAATGTATCTGGATAATATTGATGAATATGTCAATGACCACAATAAGATAGTAAGTGACCTCTTCCTGATTTACGACTTTTATTGCTGGTGATGAGGGTTAGCTTGCTTAGCTAGATAGCCACTAGCCACAACACTAATGTTGTTAGCTAGCTACAGTTTCCTCATCAGAGTAATCATGTAAAATAACGTTCTAGCTATATTACAGAACTTCCCAATCAAACAAGTATTCGCTGAATCATGTTTACCTATTGTGTCTTCAACCAGGTAACCTACAAATGGCTCAGTCTCACACTCGGTGTCCATGTCAACCTGGCCAAACAGTGAGTGATAACCAGCAATGTAGTCCACATTGAACCCGTTAAGCATAGTTTCTACGTAGGCAACTGGGTTACATGCTTCAGACAGATCTTTAAAGTGACTCGCTGCAAAAACGTCAGTTTGTCCTTGTTTCAAAATGGATGCTTCCTGATCTTTTTATATTCCAGAATGCTGTTTCATTACTTGGAGCAGAAAAGGAGAGAGAGTTCTACTCAGCTTCATGCTACTTATCTAGTCTCTGGCAAGTTTGTTGAGAATGGCCAAGCGGTAAGTGGACAAGTCAGAATGCCCCGTGACTTTGAGCACACTATCCCCAGCTATACTTCAATGACGTTTAGCTTGCATGTTATCAGTGCACTTAATGACTATCTTCATAACTTACATCTTTTTATATTTAGTCCTTGGGTGGTCAGGCATGACTGGTGTGATTAATGAGGTCCTCTGCTTTTATTCCAGAGCCATAAGGTGTCGGTCGTGCGAGAAGATCAGCTGGAGGGTAGGTCATCTCTCTGTCCACCTGCTGAAGTTCATTCAGATCTTTTGTGTTTTAGATGGTGTTCACATGTAATGTAATTTAACACGTTTCTAAAATCACTTGTCATGTGCAGGCCACATCTGTATCTAAACGTGTTCTGTGTTTCGCAGATGTGAAGTCGAAGTTGAGCCTGACTGTTAGTGTCCACGTGTACAGCGTCCAGAAAGCTGAGCTGAAAGACAGTGGTCCCCTGTACAGTGTTGATTATGACGCTGTGAAGGAGAATATTAAGAACTGCAGCAGGTTACCCATCTATATTAAATGCATGTTGGTCAGTGAAAGAATAGGAATAAAAAGCTGGCAATG
The DNA here is from genome assembly GCF_038355195.1 of Osmerus mordax. Taxonomy (NCBI): domain Eukaryota; kingdom Metazoa; phylum Chordata; class Actinopteri; order Osmeriformes; family Osmeridae; genus Osmerus; species Osmerus mordax. The sequence continues at coordinate 10,593,847 of NC_090068.1, read as the reverse complement.
ACTACAATTATAGTATAGTATAAAAACGGATGTTCACTCACTGATCTTTAGAATATAATGTATCAATCTGTTGGCACAGGTACAGTGCTATCCACTGTGCCAGCGCAATCCCCATAGAGACTCCTGAGAGAACACAGGCCCCGCCACCAGACACGGAACAAGAAGTCAAATCTGTCATGAATGGTCAAACCAGTCTGCCTGCTAAACCTACCGCCAAGCCTAAAGGAATCATGGGAATGTTTGGAAACAAGAATGCCCCCAAAAACGAAAAAGAGATCAAGTCGGAGAAGAAGGAGGACACACCTGCCCATGTACCTGCGGTAGCCATGTTTACTACTCGCTCTTCTCTGAAGGATCTCGTTATACAAACACTGCCAACTGTAACACATACTTTAGTCTCGTATTAATGACCTATTTTAATTTTTCAATTTTCTAGATTGAGATCTCCAAAAATAAACCAGTTTCCAAGACAAATGCTATGAGTAACTTCTTCGGGAAACAAGCAGCAAGTGAGAAGACCTACATCTGCAAATCTGATAATGTGTCCTTTAGGAATGAACCATCTAAACTTGACACATGTTGTGTTTGCCACAGAAAAGCCTGCGGACCCGGTGAAACAGGAGGAAGTAGCTGAACCTTCTCCAGTAGAGAGTAAACCTACAAGCCCGCCTGTGAAACAAACTCAGCTGGAGATGGAGGAACCGGAGGATGTGCTTGAGAAGGAGCACGGAAAGTGCGTTTTAATTATACGTTAAAACACATGTGCATGCAAGGATGTAACTATGACACTTGAACGCAGCACTGTTATCTTTCCTTTTGGTAGCAAGACCAAGAGGCTCAACCATTCTGATGGTGAGGAGGAGAAAACAGAGAGCCAGAAGAAGAAGAGAAGGAGGATCAAGAAGCCTCAGCCAGACAGTAGTGACGATGAGGGTAAGACGAGCTGCACGGCCCTGCTGTGTCTTTGGCCCCTGCATTTCTACCAAAGTTCATCCTTCATGCAGCTTAATGCATTTTAGGTCATCAAAAAGTCATCAATTGGATGACAACCTGAAGTTGAGCTAACTTTTCCCCGTTATAGTTATTCCTGATTCTCCACGGCAACAAGATGTGAGGAAGCCTTCATCGAGTCGAGGCTGCCAAGTAAAGAGAGAACCAGTTTCATGCCCTGATGTAAGATGTCAAATGATATAACTTCTTGTTTTGGGATTACTAAACCCTAAGAAATACAGCTTGTAGTAGTATCAAAGGTGTATTATCTATTTTTATGTTTTATAATCAGCTTCTTTTTATATCCATCCAGGAGAAGTCCCCTAAGAAGAGGAAAAGGAGGCGTGTCTTGAAAGCTCATACCTTTCAGGATGAAGAGGGCTGCATTGGTACGGTTTTATAACTTTATTTCATATCAGTGATCCAGTATTGTCGCGTTTGGATTTTACAGTCTAAATATCCTGTTTCTTCATTCTTGTACAAAGACATGATAGGATAACCATGAAAGGTTAGATGTCTGATCAAAGAATGTCTGTCTGTTGTCCAGTGACAGAGAAGGCCTTCGAGAGTGAATCCTACTCTGAGACGGAGGATGAAGTACAGGCCAGTAAACCCACTTCAGCCCCCGCTACACTATCAACTGGCAAGAAAGAGGAAAAGAAAAGCCAGAAGAAATCTACTCCCACTGCCAATAAAGGAACCAAGCAGGCTTCAATTATGGGATTTTTCCAGAAGAAATGATAAATGACCTCTTCTGTTGTTGTTGAGCACTCCGGATGACCACCAGGGATCACCACCATCAGTTGAACTTGACAACCTTGTGGACATTGGTTTGGCTAACTCACGTTCTTCAGTTTTACACAGAAACAATGGGGTCTCACATTGGGTGTAGTTATTTGGCAACACCATACGGAACATGACACTTGTTTTATTGCTTTGACAATGGCAATTTTTCCTAACTCTCTTTACTGTATATCATTAAATGATGTCAACCTTTTCACCAATGCTGTGATATATCTGACCGCTGTACTTCAACAGTAGAATGGATCTGGTGAGCTAGTGAGCCATGTCTTATATAAACAAGTGTGAATTTCACAATAGTCCACGTACGCACATGCAATTTTTGTGGACTGGCCGAGCAAGCTATCGAGCTGCTTGTCGCAGCAAAAATTTGTAGAATGTCTGTAGTTAGCCATAATATAGTTGGATGTGTAATAAAAGTTAAAGTATTTTCATACAACTTGATTTTACAACTGTTTCATCAAAGGGAGGCTGTGTTGATATAATCTTTGGGGGACTACTAAAACTAAAGATGATTTAAAAATATATATATATATCAGTACTTTACAAGCATTGTACTATTGAAATACAGCTCCTCTGATTTTGTGATGTCATTCTGGCACTCTTGTAAACTTCCCTTCCAGAGATATGATTGATACAAACTATCCTTTGGCATGGTGTCTTGTATCTAGATGCATTTACAGAGGGAACAAATAGTTTGATCCAGAGCTATGTAGTGTCTGGATGGCTGTTGCTCAGATAAAACCAAGTTGGCTAGTGTCCTTTTCAAACTAAGAATGAAGTAGGAAAACATGATGTACAAAGAACCAAAGACGGATGTTTTGAAACTGCATGGACTGACAACCCGAAAGTCAAAACAACTTTTGGGACTAAAACACATACATTTTGTGTCTGATGATAGAAGTACATGCTGGAACATACAGACTGATGGAACATTGCTGGACTGAAACCATCTCCATCCATAGGTTCAGTAAAGATGAATGACTTCCAGGTTTGTTGTCCATGGTGAGTCAGGGCAGGTAGAAGGGAAACATGTAGATAACTACATCAAACTCTTGCTAACAGTGTTAGATGCACAGAAGTACAAGTGCAAGTCATTTTTATAATTACTTTCTACCTTGTAATATATTTATGAAGATCTCACTACCTTGGGTAACAGAAAATACCTCCACCTCTATTATTATTTCTGAACCGAAACTATTTAGTTATTTCCTTAGTTCTGTTTCTTTCCCCATCCCTTGCTATTCCCCTGTCCTTGATTTCATGGTTCTGCCCACCGTAAGATTCCAATTATATTCCTCTAGCTCAGCTACACAGATGTGGAATGCAGCTTCTAGCCCAGGTGGAATATATCAGAAGGTATTTTACAAATATATCAAGTGATTCTCCTTTATTAAATTCATAGATGCCTTAGGCATTCAATTTCTTAGTCTATGAATGCATGGAGGTTGTAAGGGAAGTCCTTAAATACATATATACTTTTTTATTACTGCAGAAACTAGTCCATGCTACTAGAACATCATCTGTAATAACATACTGTATATCCTTTTCTTTGCAAGGATCAAATGCATGAATACTGGGTATATAAAATATGAATGTTCAGGTTGTTTCCTTCCACAAATACAAGGAACACATGAATGCTTAACTTTAGAAAATAGGTAAAAGTGTTTATTCCTTTTATTTCTTCTTATATGACGAATATACAGTTATGTTATAGTAAAGTAATCAATTTTATAGTCATTAGGTGTGCTAATAATCTCCATAATCTTTAGTGTTACTGTATTGTGCCTTTCATTAGGTACATTTCAATGTAGCAAAGCAAAATATAAAGTTATCAATAGGTGATGCTGTAAAATATGTTAATTTTACTGCACACATGGTCTCAAACATTTCATCAACATATTAATTTATGTATCAACTAATGTCAAATCATAAACGCTAACATTGAAGCGTGTGGAAAAGCCTTCTCTCGTAACGGACCCCAAACAATCAGGAACGTCTCTCTCACCATGAACACAATTGAAAGTAAATAATTGAGAACAGACTTTAACTCATGCTCCCTCATAGCACTTGGCAGGAGAGGACCACTTCGGGCCCAAAGAAAATATACGCAAGGCAAAAATAGGAAGAACCCTGATGATCTTGGTAAAACCTCAGTAGTCCAGATCTTCGACAGGCATCATCTCAGTGTGTGCGCATGCACAACAAACACCTCGTCGACTATCGAAGGGTGTTTGCAGTTACTGCTCTGAATCAGGGATTGAGGCCTAGCGGCTCTTGGACAATATTCCTGCCGAGTCTCCAACGCTACATTTGGCACAGGAGGGCAGTCATGATTACTTCACCAACACTACTCATTAATCCATGTGCCAAATGAGTTCGCTGCACATTGGTCCTATTCATCATTCTCTTTGATACACAATTGAACTATAGCACACTTATCATGTAATCTTAGAGAAAGACTGCATGGTCTGGCAGTCTTTAGTGTACAGGCCGTCCACCAATTAGAGATCTTTTAGTTGTGGTCTTTTTCCTTAATCCTCTCAACGATGGTTATTTTGGCGATGAACAAAAGATTTCAAGTTGAGTCTATCAATCATCCATCCATTACAAAGCATGTGTTTAAAATGTTGACCCTTAAACAGTGGGGGTCAGGAAAGAGGGTCAGCTGACTGGAGTGTTTATGACATGAATCCCAGTATTGTCCATATTTTCTTGGCAAGGCTCTAATCATCAGCTAAAATGATCAGGGCCAACTTAATTAAGGAGAGGGGAAGGGTGTAAAAAACTGTGCCCTTAATATATTTCGGAAGTATTTTGATGAAGCATGAACTCAGGGGTTCTCTTGAACACCTTAATCAGCTATGAAAGCAAACACACCTATCAGGCTTAATTAACTTAACACAATTTGGCTCCCTTTGAATCAAAAGACTGCCTGATTGATTTTTAATGCTTCAGTTCCTCATAAACAGAGTATCTGTGAGGCATCATGTGGTGTAGCGGCTCTGGGGCAGATATTTTAGACGTTTGTTTGGTTTGCTGACCTCACCTGCCCTAATCTAGTCTAAACACAACATTTCTACATGACCTACAACAAACATCCCGTCATATTCTTCACAGGCTCATATTTCCTTCCCAGCTGCAAGCAGAAAAGCAGGCTTTAGAGGCTCTGGAAAAAACCCAGAAGAGAAACCATTCTATCACAAGAACGGAAAAGATAAACGTTCCATCTATTTATATAGGGATTCTTTTTCCTCAATTCAGAGTATTCCATGCTCGGATATATCCTCTAACAATGGGCAGCAAGGTTGAGCAGACATGCTCAGAAAGCACGCTGACCCCACTACCTGATTTATACCCACCGACTGCACCCAGCTGTTACAATTGCGAGTGCCAAGACTAAGCATGCATAGCTGAATTGAGCAAATGCTACTTAGAGCGAATTTGAAACTTCCACTCAAAAAATGAACGGACCATGTCGACGCTGAAAAGATCTTCACCAAAAGCAAGTCATCGGAAGATAAGCTCCTGGGGCAATAAATGAAAATCTTCAACAGTGCTAAAATAGAACATACGGAAGGGAAATAATTAAAGGTGCAGACAAACTATTTCTAGGTGATTTGGGGCGCCTTCTCCCAGAGAGAGAGAGAGAGAGAGAGAGAGAGAGAGAGAGAGAGAGAGAGAGGAGAGAGAGAGAGAGAGAGAGAGAGAGAGAGAGAAGAGAGAGAGAGAGAGAGAGAGAGAGAGAGAGAGAGAGAGAGAGGAGAGAGAGAGAGAGAGAGAGAGAGAGAGAGAGAGAGAGAGAGAGAGAGAGAGAGAGAGAGAGAGAGAGAGAGAGGAGAGAGAGAGAGGGAGAGAGAGGGAGAGAGAGGGAGAGAGGGAGACAGAGAGAGAGACAACCCCCTTGAACTGCGAAGACAGACGGAGATGTTGCCAGAAACTGTCAACTCCAACAGCCCGCACAAATACATGACAGCTCCATTGTGTGACTATTAAGGTCTACAACTGAGGGACTTCTGTTTCTAAATATTTTGTCAGGCCTTCAGTGAGAGATAGACAGGGTTGTCTGGCGCAATGTGTGAGAGGCAAAACAATGACTCATTGTAGCCCTGGGAGAGAGAACGTAGACTTTTGGAGTTCACAGAGAAGGGATATTAGTCCCAAGTCTCTGCACTCCTCCCAAATTTAGGCTAGCGAGTACAGTTCTAGCCCACTGCACAGAACATGGCATGTTCACAATTAGTGTGATCCCACACCTGTTGACCCAAACAAGTCTGTTGACAGGCTGTTCACAGCACTGCTCAGCAATGAGGCAGACATGGGAGGATGAGATCATTTGCTGGCCATGCAGAATTATAATGATAAATGCAAGCTATTTTCAGCTACTACCCAACAGTTCGTTAAAGTTGAAGTTGTGGAAAAATTATATTTTCTGTTTTCAAAGATGACAATTCCCCCAGTACTACAAATATGAAGAATATAAATCCATCTTGCTTAAGGATAGAACATTACTATAAAAACTACGGGCTACGGGGCTGATATATATCCTAATAACTTCCCAGTGTTACTCTGAACCTCCTCTCCCTCTTCAGTCTGTCTTAAAAACACTGATGTGCTTCCAACTCCTGACCTACATTTATGTAAAAATCACACTGCTCTGTTGTTCTACTCTTACCTTCAGGCCGTTATAGCCCTTGAGAAAACAAACTTTATCTTTGGAGCATGAATCCAAATTACAAGTGTAATTTGAAGGCCAAAAAACCCCCTCTCCCCTGGTTTGCAGCTTTTGGAGGCTAGTTCAGTGGAAAACAATAGCCTGTCTTGTGCAGGAATTCTTGCCCCAGGTAATGTTGTACTTGGTTGGCCCCCTGTTTTAGACTTTTAGGTGCTAGAATGCTCTGCATCCGTACTAAAGGGACACATCCAGTACCAAAATCCCACACACAATCTCATGGAAAATTGGCCCGCAAAAAACTGGCCTTGAAAAACTGGCTCAACATATGACAAATGTTTGATTGCATGTAACAGAAAATCCTTCCACCCAACCAATTCAACTATTCACTAGAAATAATTAATGAAAACGCTGTAGCAGGAAGAAAATGATATATTAGATTATATATTTAAGAATTTAGAATACAGAAACTTCATACATAGACTGTCTTTACATACACATACTTTACGTTTTCTATGCCTTTTGGCTTGGATATCAAAGCCGGTCTGTACGCACAAATCTCTACGTTGAGTTAAAACCTCAGGGATTACTCTGGATGCCAACAAGCAGAGTCTCGGGTACGTATATCTTAAACACAGTTTGTCAGACCTCCTGTGCCACAGTTTACTCATTTCAAGATATTTCATAGTATCAGCAGTAAATCCAGGTAATATCAAGGCTATGGCAGCACACTGGATCCATGCATCAGTCCTCAGAGCACTACTGCTTTAGGCTCTTCTGCAATTATTTCACACATTCAAATACAACCATAGATATATACATAGTACCATGTATGAAATGCACAAGCGTTTTACATTTCAGTCACAAAATTACATCTGTCAATTTGTATTTACAATAAATATAATGATTATAATTCATTGGTACATTCAAAAATTCCATAATATTTCAAACAGTAGTATTTACCAGAATCAGTGATAGCCAAACAGTTTTCTTTCATGTGTTTTTCAGTCCAGATGTAAAATATTTTTCTATCATATGCATGTGCTCATGTTTCGTATGGTTAAAATATTTTCTGAAAAGTGTAATCATGGTTTGCAGTCACATTAAATAGGCCTGGACAATGCAAGCCATCAAGAAGCTGTGGATTAATCAGAGGCACATTGGGTTTACTACCAAACGTTATCTGGACAACAATTCTGCTGACTACTAGTAATCTCAAATTACATTGTGAGTTAGGTTTGAATATAGTCCTTATAATAATACAACAAACTAAAACACTTTTCTACTTGTTGACGTGTGAATATGCTGTGTTCAGATGACGTCTTTATAAGTGTTGATTCAAATTACAGTTTGAGAGTGAGGATTAAGTTAAGAATTAAATTGAGCAAATTGAGTCCAGCTGTTCTGGGTTTAAGAACTTGACTACCTCCTTTATGCCTTCTTCACAGATGATGGTCTGAGGAAATTCACTCTGCTTATTTCCTTCATCCTTAAAAGTCCTCCAGGTCTCTGTGTAGAAACAAACAAATAGCTCACATGACACTTGACACAAAAGGGAATAAAACCCCTGTCTTGTTTACTTCCTGTGCTTGAAATGTAATCTGTCGATTAACAGGAGAGCCAGTACTAGCAAGCTGAATAATTATAATACTGTAACGAGCTGAGTTAATGTGTCCCTGTTATTGTGAGTTCATCAGTTAGACAAATGTTTACATGTGTTTGTGTTATGCACTAATGTTACCAGCAAGGTTAATGTGGTTCTATTGTTGAGACCTATTGGGGGGGATTGTCTCACGAGAGGGGGGGGGGACGACAACCGGGGTTTGGGAGTTTGAGGAGAGCGGGGGCTCGGTTGGTTGTAGAAGAGCTGAATGTACGGCCCTAAATAAATGCACAGAAGTTGCAAGCCAGTCATCGCCTCCTTATTCAACACTGCAGCGCTGGGGTGAGCGTAACAATACCTTCAGTGAGTGTTGTCAATAGTGTGTAGTTTTCAGGATGATCCATAACGTCTTTCCTCTGAGTCTCTGCAGTTTCTATCATCTGCAAAACACCTGCGGAGAACACAAAATTAAACATACTCAATTCACAAATTAAGTCTCTTAATGATTTGGTATTATGCCACCGTGTATCACGACCAAATGCACTCTCATCAATGCTGCAGTAACAGTTCTGTTTGGCAAGTCCTCTAACGGTAGCCCCAACCCCCGTTACCTCCTACGGCTTTCCACACTTGCACTTCGACTTCAGCAGTCCCTTGTCTTTCAATAGCAATTATTCTAACTATGTCCTCTGGGTGAACTTTGGAGGATGGCTCCACTTTGTACACCAAGAGGGTGTTACTGCCGTGCCCATGATAGCAGTCCGTCCTGTTCTCTGGTCTCAGTTCTACGGTAACGACACAGCAATTCAGTCATGTCAACAGTCATGTTCAAACCCAGACGATTATAATCATTTGATGGGTGTGCCAGTAGATCGAAAACAATACTGTGTTGTTGTAACCCGCGCTGAGATACCTGGACAAATCTTACAGCACTTTCCCTCTGTTTTCATGGGATGATCGCATGGATACTGGCCAGGACATGTGATCCGTTTGCAGTCCTGAAGGCCATCTCTGCAGGTGCACAGGATGCACTCTAGAACCTTCCCCAGCACCGGGTGCCACACATCCCCATGGGAATATGTCTTGCCGCTGTATAAACAAGCTGAGAGAAGCAAAAATCAATTAAAACCCACGACACAGTCCAATACGAGAGGCAATCCCTGAGCTTCATGGGTGACTGTGTGCACACGGACTGTCTCACAGACGAGCGACTCACCTCTGAGGTGCTTCTTCTGGAGGACGATCTTGACTGTGGTCTCTGAGCCCCCTTTGAGGTGCAGCTTGGCCAGGCTCAGGCCTCTGGGGGTGGCCCTGGCTGTGGACGGAGTCCCCCTGACAGACCGCTCTCGGAGCTGCTCTGCAGCACACTGATCCACTGAATGTCTCTGGTGTATTTACACACACAAACAGCACCAGTCATCATAGGGCTATTTTGGCATCCCTTGCTATTCCAATGTCAATACTTTGGAGGGAGGCCATGCTTCATGTTCTAAACATGTTCTATACCCAGATGTTAGATGTTAGTGAGGTTTACTTTCAGATGTATCATGGCTTAAGATTTTGTTTGGGGGGGGAGGGGTTGTATTATGATTGATTGATAGGAATAAGGCTTTGATTACACTTCCAATATTATTTAATATACTGAAGCAGTATAACATCATAATATTTGTCTACTTGAACAGACTATATCACAAGTTAATCAAACGAAAAGTCGAAGCACATACAACTCCTCGGTTCAACTGCTGTCCTCCATCTTCAGCTGTAGAAAACCCACTCATGCCGCCATCTTTTCTCAAGAGAAATACATTTAGACCACAAAACAAACATTTGTGTTTTAACACCATTTTCATTATAACAAACAAAAGTCACTAAAAGCATGCAGATGCAATAGTCACTAAAAACATGTCAAAACCAAGAAGTGTGGCTAACCTTTGCAAACCAGGCAGCATGTATCTGGAATGGACACTGGCGAGGAACAGGTCAACGGTTGGCAGCTTTTTAAAGCACAGAAGATGTTTCCATTCTGAAGAAAATGAGAAGTAGATAGTAATATTATAGAAAAGGGATTATGTTTGGATTAAAGTAGGGATCGGATTAAATCGGTGGAAAATTGCCATAAACCTACAGCATGGAACAAAAACATTGTTCTTTGGCTAACCGGAAAAACAATTATAACAGTCAAATCCTCTGCATAAACATAAACAGTTTTAATAAAGTAGGTGAAAATAAGGAGTTACTTACAGAGCATGTGCACATGACACAATGATTAGTCTGTCTGGATGGGAAGAGGTCAAGTTTGGTAAAGGTTTCCCCTGGTTGGTAAATACTCCCATTATATCTGCAGGACTTCACTGGGGCTCTCAATCCTGCAGGAATCCTAGGCTCGTCTTCACAGAGAACATTCCCCGCACACAAAAATAACCACAGAATACACAGGAAGTTTTACAAGTTTGCCGCTGGGTTACTACAAAGGGTGCGAAAGAGTTAGGAAATCCATGTCCTTTGACACGCAGGTGTTCTTGCAAACTTAAAAGGCCCAATTAACTGATTGGTTATGTGTTCCGTCGTGCTTTTGAGGAGATACCTGTGCAACGAGGGCAACACTGCTTGGCATCAGTCACAGGATTCTCACACCGAAGAGCAGGGCACTTTATTGTGTTACATTTCACATGGCCTGTCTAAGAGAGAGAGAGGCATTACATGGTTTATGGGCACACACAGAAATACCACCCACCAAACCTGACACATGTGGCCATTACATCAAGCACATGTTACACCAACACCCAGGCTACTCTAACTCTAAACTATCAGAACTACTCAAAATTGTTATGTAGAAATGTAAGTTATAATTTTGTTAACAGCAGTGTTTTGACCTCTCTCTGCAGGTACAAATCCTGTTTCTGTAGTCCGGTGTCTGCTGACTTCATCCATCCATGTGGGTTAGTCAGTCAGTATGTAGTATAGCCTACCTCAGTGCAAGCACAGCGCATACAGAACATGAATCCAAAAGGTTCCAGATAGGGATGCCAGCTGTCTCCGGGTCGGTATGTTTTTTCTTTAAAAGAGCAGACAACTCCGGACGCTGCTGAAGAAAATACATGGGATAAGATGATCACAGAAGTTCACGTAAAGTAATCGCTGCCTTAGATGCACTCCAAGCAAGGCATATATAATTGATTGAGTCGTTCGACCACATAAAAAGTATTTTTGCTAAGCAATTTTTTTTAAGATGATAAAATGTTAGGTAAGAGCGGCGTTGACGTAACGCCTGTCAGTTTAATCAGTACGTCTTTTTATTAGATTAATTATCCTTAAAGTTATAAAACTAGTACGTTTAATCCATTTAATATAACGGTTTTTACAATCACTGTCATACCTTCACGTGTACGAAGTTCCGCACCACAATCAGCAAGCCAACTGAAGCAAATTAATAGGAGAATTTGCCTCATTTTCGGGATGATTCTCCAATCGAAAATAATTCCGAGAACTGCGAAGCAAACCCCAGGATAGTGTGAAACTTCACATAAAATCATGCATTTATTCTCGGTTTATCAAAGGCGCCTCCTACAGGATAGAACACTCAAATGTCCAAACATAAACGATTGGTGCAGTCGGAATTGCTGTGCATCATTGAGATGAGTGAACTTAGACTAACTAGTTATTTTATATGGCATCATAAAATGTATTATATAATTATATAAAACAAGGCAGTGTCTACTGTTTATATGTGTGGTGTTGCGAGCACACATCTTGGTGTTGCAATAACCACTACCCCATACGCTCCATTGAGATGTTTATTTAAATGTAGGTTTCATACAAAGACTGATCCTATAGATCTTCATGTGGACTAATTTCCATCCCACAATAGGCCCTACGCATCATAGGCCGAACCGTTATATTATAACGATACAAAGGATTCACCAGCTTGTATTACGTCATAATGAAATTGGTTTATTTGTTTGAGGTGAATAATAACGCGCATTCGACGTCTTGAGACGCGCCTGGCTCGTCATGGTTATGACTCGTGCTCAACAGGCGTTAATTGCTCAAGGAAATGACCAGTTTGAGGTTGCACGTGGGGGGCCACAGCCACAAGGAGGCAGACGTAACATTAACCGGAGTCGAAGAGAAAGGCCAGATCAGCGACGTACCAGAGGCCGAGCGTGTTCAACATTAGTTGAGAAATGGTCATGGCAACGTAGGAGACTAAGTTTGCTTCCACTGTTACGAGGACGGGTCAACAGACCAAGATGGAACTTGACCTGTCGACCAGCACGGCTTTTTGAAGACTACTATTAACTATCCAATAGGATTTGTTAAATAAAAGTTGTACCTCCAAGAATTGTAAGTTTTTGTTGTTGTTAAGTAGCAGGTCACAGACAACACATACATCAGAAATAAGTTGGACATTTCATTATTTATTGAAACATGGCAATAAGATAAAACTGGTGATGCCAGAAACTGGGTAAAGAAAAAACATGGAACAACAATTTTTTTTTTTTACACAGCAATAATAATTTCCACAACATGGCCTATAATTCTGTATAGGGACTGCAAAAACCAAATAAATGTCTGGAATTTGATTTTCAGACCCAACTGATAAAATGAAGCATTCCAGAGACACAGACTTGCCTTACCACCTAACAGTTTAAAACAGTCTAAAAAACGTATTTTTTTAATGATTTTTTTCATGTGAATATTAATCAAGATAGTTTCATTCTGAACAGATGTCATCTTAACGTAAAGTATCCTGTCCACTGGAAAAAACTTGGAGATTACAGACATAATAACTTTAAAAAAGAACTGCCACTAGATGTCGCAATAAGACCGTCTTTCCCTGTTGAGGCTCAAAACAGTAGTATAGGTGTCGAATATTCTAGTACTGTCGGTAAATACTGTACAACAGAGATTCTGACAGAGGTACTCCTCAATCATAATGTCACATTCACACACACTCTCTCATACCCACACACACACAAACACACACACACTAACTAGTGCTGCTTGCTCCTGTGTCCTCCTCCCCTTTCTTCTGCCTCTTCTTGGCCCGGATCTCGTTCATGGCTTCCTCTATGGAGCGGGTGTCTCTCTTGTTAGCGACAGGCACTGAGGGGGGGAGACAGAGATGAGCCAGAGACACACACACACACACACACACAAAAGATGGAACTCTCTGGAGAACCCATCCCATGCTCTCTACACTCACCACAGCCGTAAGCTTGGTTGGCCTCCAGTGTGTGTGCGGCGTCCTTAGCAGAAGAGGTGCCGATGAGATGGCTGTACTTGTCACGGTAATTGGAGCTGGGAGAAGCTGCTCGCTTCTCTGACTTGCTGGCTGCCGCCTCCTCCAAAGCAGCCCGTTCCTGCGAAAGCCAGGATCAAAGATCACTATCTGACACTTCCACAGGGCAACAGCTCCAAACCTGGAGCCTACTGCCAGGGTTGTGATGAAGCTGAGCGTCGCATGAAAACACACATCTTCCATGTCAAGATCTTTCTGCAGCCTACTTATACACCTCTAACTCCGAATGCAGATTTTTCGTGTTTTCCAGATGTTTGGTTGGAAGTGTTGGGGAGTCAGGTGGCTGAGCGGTTAGGGATTCGGGCTAGTAATCAGAAGGCTGCCGGTTCGATTCCTGGCCTTGAAAAAATTACGTTGTGTCCTTGGGCAAGGCACTTCACCCTACTTGCCTCGGGGGAATGTCCCTGTACTTACTGTAAGTTGTTCTGGATAAGAGCGTCTGCTAAATGACTAAATTTAACATGTAAATGTATGTGAGAAACCTCTCTATTTCCCGCCTTACTTTGAGCCTGCGTCTCTGCTCGGCCACCTTGGGGTCCCACTCCTCTCCTTTACGGTAGGCCTCCAGCTCCTCATCAGAGGGCGCAAACTCCTGCAAATCAGGGACACAACCAGTGGATGAAAATCTGCTATAAATTTTGTGGTGGACAATTATATGACATTTTCTCAAGTGCAATTCCTGAGGGGGACACCAAAATTACTGCTGTAACACAGCCTACATTGTAATATGTTAAATGTATTCTATCAATATTATTGAAATGTGCTTCTGTTTATAGTGATTTATTGGGGGGGACAAATCATATTTTTCCCAGGATGGGGGGGGGGGGGGGGTCCCCCGGGATTTCCGCCTTTGGACACAACACTGACATTACTGCTCAGGGGAACCCAGTGTATATTTTACGGGGCGTCAATGATGATCCGGTGACGGTGAAGAACACAATGAATAAAAGTGTTGACGCTGACGGATAGTGACCTTCTTGAAAAGCATGACGTATCTACTCTCTTCATCCTCGCCGAAGGAGAAGGATGTCAGACCGGCCACTTCTGCAACGTCATGCCTGCAGACAGACAGGAGGGTAGTTAATATTGGGGGGGGGGGGGGGGGGGGGGGGGAAGAGAGAGAGAGAGATTTATTTAACTCTTGACATGCAGGCGTTCACTCACAATATACTCCTTTCAATCTTCCCCATAGGATTGTACTTCCTCTTCTGTTGGGCACTGTCTTGAATGAAGTTTGACACTTCTTTCTCCATCTGAAAACAGATGTGGAGTTTTAGTGTGTCGGATCTTCAGTAGACAATAGGCAGAATAATATTAAACGACAATATAATGTTGACAGAACATTGAGTGTATGAATGAGGGCAAAAAGACGCATTATCAAACCCCTGAAGATGAGAGATTCTGACCTTTTTTCTGAACTCTGCTTTCTTTTTCTTCTCATCCTCCTGCATCTTCTTGAGGCGTGCAGCTTGTTCTGTTGAACGGTAGAAATGTGTAAATGTTTTCACCAACATACTTCACTTTTAGTTAACTCATATCATAATACATACTAAATCAATAGGCATATCCATCAGAATGTTAAAATAAATCAAACTCTGTTGGGATATATGTATGGGCAACATTAAGGCCTACTACATTATTCATTAACACGACGAAAACGCATAGGCGTAAAGGGGTGGAGCTTTTTCTACAGCAAGTAGCGTCCTACACGATGCCTACATGATAGATCGTTGGGCCAATAAGAGCGCTAGATTATATGTTTTATGTCCAATGGAAAGTACTAAACGATAACGAAATTGTCTACAAGGGCAAATAGTCCTCTATGACTGGTTAATTTCGTACACAGATACACTAGGGTGTAAAAGGATGAAGAGAATAAGCCTTTTTATCTTAATTATGACATCAAATTTACTTTCTTTAGTTGCATTCCCCAAAAATTAACGTAGGACCAAACGTTGTCTGTAAGATCAGGCTTATACCTCTGGCCTTTCGTCGGCTTTCCTGGTCGCCGACTGTTGGAGGTTTTTCCATCGAGCTCAAGATTGAGCCCAGAAGGTCTGCCATCTTGGATTGAATGACCACCAACGGAAGTACGATTTGTTTATAGAAATAAGTGGGAGGGTTTACGCAACCGCAGTAAGTTGTTGGAGGAGGCTCGCACGTTTTGTATTTTTGGGGAGCCGCGGTGGGTGGAGTTTTCACTATCTGTAGAGTATCAAAAGTCCCACTCATATTTTCGGCAACATTCGATTTTAGATGGCTCTAGTGACAAATAATACACTATGTAAAATGCATGTGTGCTCTTTTATGATCTCGACTCTAAAACCACCGTTGATTATTACCTAGCAGGCTGTCACACATTGAAATTTTAGTGTGCAAGTCATATCTGTGCTGCAGCATTAATACATTCCTACTTCTGCTCTGCCTCTCTCTCTCTCTCTCTCTCTCTCTCTCCGTAAAGGTCAGACCTCCAGCTGTCTCTGTGTGTTTACTTCAACATGGTAGGAAAGCAGAAGGGCACAGTCAGTTCTGCATGAGGAGGTGACAGACACTGCTGATAGACAGTAGAAATGTAGTGGGCAAACACGTAAAGCACATAGTGGGTGTAAGACAGAAAGGACAGGCTGACTCAACAGCTCATTTCATGTAAAGTAAGTGCCCAGGAGGAATACAGAGGAAGGGTTGTGGTCACTGGTCATGATTGAAAACGCACTCACAATGTATTCTTAATATAGCAATGTAAATGTTATCCGCAAACCTGGAAAACGGTCTGCACCTATGACCGCGCCGGTATCTTGTAATACTCAAAGTAGCTATGAGTCCATGTGTGGTGGGAGTGTGTGGGTGTGTGTGCACGTGTATTTGTATATCTATATTAAATATTTCAGCTTGGCCTGTGTGACCTGCTTATAAAGAATATCTACAAAAGACATGGGAGTTAAAGTAAGTTAGTTTTCTCTGGTATTTTAAGGGCAAGCATGATACATTCAGTACAAGGCTTCTTTCTCTCTTTTTTCATTTTTGTTTCAAGACAATAAAATATAAGTTATGCAGGCAAAGTTACAGTCTTCAGGAGTGATTGAAGTATTTATATACATGGGCATTTGTCAACTATGATCCTGTCAGTCATATCACATTAACATAGATGCGTCAATATTATTGGATCAGTTAATATAAGAATCTTTCCACATGAATCAAACATGAAGTCAACATTTTTCATAATCCACTGAAGAACAGTAGAGTATTTACATACGCAAATTAATATTAACATTAATAACATTTAACTGTATCAAAAAACACAGTACACACTTGGTTGCTCTCATCAATATGGGAAATAACAATAATGGGACGAATCTTCCTCTATTCAAATTCACAGGTACTCATGAAAGAACTCACTTCCAGAAAACCTACAGGAGATAAAAATAAGAGGCTCTTGAAACATGACAAAGTTAACATGACATAGATCAAAATAAAACCAAGAGGCAGTAATATATTGTTTCCATATGGAAAAGAAAAACGACAATTTCTAAAAAATAAAGAGCTACACAGCTACTGTATGTGTCCAGGCTGCTCAATAGAAGACTAAATAAATAAATAAATCTGCCTCACACTTAATCTTACCACTGTGACCTGTGCCACAAAGTATGTTGAATTTCATAATCTCAAACTCAACAACCATGACTCCAAAAACAGGATTTCATTCCACCAGTCTAAATCCTGATTACCCTTTTATCCTGTGCATTTGTTGCATCTTTTAGGAAAGATAGAAATACTCTTTTGGATTTACAAATCGATTAACATGTGAGTCGGTTTCATTGACTGACAGTGTGTGCAGTGACCCTGCATTTCTCTAATGCTACGTTCTACTCAGAGAAAACTCTAGAAGAGTCCTTAATACTCTTTTAACTCTTCCTACAGTAGAATCCACAGGCTAGATGGGTTGAACATATCCGTTTTGCCACAGAATAATGTTTTCTAAGTATGGAAAATGATGAATGACATATTATATGGTTTCGCTAAAAACCTAGCATCACAAAACACCATACATTGTTCTACCAACTGTCTGTCATTGGGTTGAAAATATATTTTCATCATTCCACTCCGTCTATACTCTTAGAGGGAAATAAACAGCTCTTCCAAGAGAACAAGGAGAAGCCTTGATTTTCATTGTCATTAACGCCAAAATTGTATGATATAGAATATAGGATAATACATAGGCTAATGGAGTTGGACTTGGCAGTGTGCTGTAGGCAGTCAGTGACACTAAAGCGCCCAGCAACGCGTACCCTAGATCAGCCTGCTTGTCCATTTAGTGCAATGAGACCGCTTACAGGGGCACAGCAAATCTACACAAACCACAAAAGCCATGCCACATTGACGCCCTGAAAGGGCTGTTTCTTTCTTAAAGGGACATGCGCACAGTTTACACAGCGAGGAGGCAAAGGAAGACTGCTGTTAAAGCACACAGATTGGCAGGCCAGTCACATGCACACGAAGGGGAAATGACAGGCCACACACATGCGCTAACCTTTGGCTCTCTGCTGGGTACCTAACCTCAGAGAGACTACAGTAACAGGCCGCTGCAGGGACAGTGTGTACTACGGCAGCCTCAGTTACAGTCAAGTGAGAGGGCCTCGGTCTTCTAGAAAAGAAACGTCATTCTTGGTAAAGAAAGGTCCCGTTTGCTTAGGCAACTGAGCAGTCCTCCAGACAACTACAGGCCCTCCATCTTTCCCCCATCAACTCTCGCCTTCTCCAGCTGTCTCATTGGTCACTTGGGAAGACAGAAACCTGATGGCCACGCCCTCTTCTTAGCAGTGATCAGTCAGTGAAGACTTGTTAATGTGTAATATATAAGAACCTAACCTTTGTTTTTGCACATTGAAAGGTTTCCTTTTTTTTTGTTTTATACATGATACAATGTAATGCGCAGAATGGAAACGCGCATGAACTGGAAGCACGATGTTGCGGGGAGGACATGCAAGTCGTTGAGTATACAGGAGGGCTAAACGCCTCCTTCCCCTGTGTCCTCGTCTCCTTTCCTCATCTTCCCCTGACTTAATCTCGCTGTTTGTTCTTTTGTTTCTTCATGCCCGTGACTCTTTCTTCGAGTGGGGCTTGTTTCCGAGGAGCGCATCGATCTCTGTGACAGTCTGAGGGGTCATCTGGGACAGGACCTGGAGAGGGTGGAGCAGTCTGTCAGTCAGAGGGTACAGAGGTGCTTGGCATGCTTCAGTGCTACTTTGTCTATTGTGTAACAACTTAACAGTTACTATGAAAAAATTTAATAATAATAAAATACAAAAAATTATGGGGATTTTTCACGGTTGACTATAGGACATTTCACTTAGTAGTTTGTACGAGCTGTGGTTGAGGAGCATGCAATGCAGAGTGAAGTCAGAGCGATGTTCAGTTCAGGGGTGCGTCATTACCCTGAGGGCACCCAAGTTCTCCACCAGCTGCTCAGTGTTGGAAACTCCCAGCAGCACCGAGCTGACTCCCTCACTGCGCAGACACCACGCTGGAGAACAAACAGAGAGAGAGCAGCACACACGGACGCTTAGAGACGAACACACAGAACTGGGCTTGGATCGAAAATACCAACATAAAAATCGTTAGTGTGGAGAAGTGTTGATAACTGGAAGTGTACAATACACACGGGCAGCAGTGCACACACGGATGCACACACACACACACACACGTGAACGCATGCACACACACACACAGAATCGTACCTATGGCTAACTGGGCAGCAGTGCAGCCCAGTCTGTCAGCCAGCAGATGGAGCTCCTTGATCTTGGCCAGCTGTCTGCGACCGTCCTCACTGTTCACTCGCTCCTTCAGCCACTGGTAGCCCTTCAGGGGAAATCACACACTAATGATGGAACTGAGTCCGTCACAGAAACGCAATGGGCAGAAAACACAGGTTTTAAAAGACAGTGTTTCCAACCCACAGAATTTTTCCCCCACCCTTTTCCTCTGCCCTCATGACAGAATTCACCTTCATGGATGCCCGTGAGCAGTCAGGCACACCTTCACTGTATTTCCCCGTGATCAGCCCACATGCAAGGGGAGACCAGGTCATTGCCCCGACGCCTGAAACAAAAAGAGAGGCCGTTGTGAAAAAAGACGTCATGTTTTAGTCATGTTTAGTTTAAAAAACTTAACGTGTGAGTCATATTAAACTTAATAAAACATCTCCGGGCGGGATTCTATTCCGTCCCTCCACTCTCGGGTTATCTAAGCAGGGCCTGACATGAGAGATCCTCATGTGATAAGTGACTTCACAGGACTGGAGAGAGAGAGTACATGTTTACTGCTTCGGGCTGGACAGTCAACGATGACGCCGGTCATGTGGTACTGTGACTGACCTATCTTGTGGTATAACTCAGGAAGCTGCACCTCCACCTTGTCCCTCTGAAAGTAGTGGTACTCTGCCTGCTCGCACACGGGTGGAATCAGGTTGAACTGGCGCGCCACAGAGTACGCTTCCTAGGGGCAGGGAGAGGGAACAACGCCATTAGTGTGGGCATCCCCCACTGCCGCTCGCTGGGCCTTATGTCATCAGGAGACGAGAGCAGGTGTTAATATGACCTCACGGGCAGAAGGTGTGCCAAAAAGAGAGAGAGACGGGGAGGAACTTGCCATGATCTCCATGGCGCTCCAGCGAGAGGTTCCCCAGTACATGGCCATTCCCTGGTTTATTACGAAGGTCATGGCCCGGACGATCTCTGCAAACAAACATACGTATGACGTTAAAGGCCATGAAGCTCTGTAGAGGGCACACATGCACTATAGAGGCTACAGTAGTTCAACACAATATATAAACAATGCTCATTCTCAGAGCTTTTTAAGGAAACTGAGCTGACTAATAGTGGACTAGGCAGGCTGTGTGGTGCTGTTTGACAGACATCTAACTATAACAAGAGGGATCATACCAACACAGATTCAGAAACATTCAGAAACATCAACCATGCATCTTATAGTGCTGATAAAGAGTAACTGACCTTCCATGGGGCTGTTGACATCATTACGGTTGGCAAAGACAATATCCACATAATCTAGCTGGAGTCTGGACAAGGATCCTCTCAGGCCTGCATCAGAGATAGTTTATATTCATTGTCATGAATCACGTAAACCTCGCCCCGCCCCCATACCCATTCCAATCACATAATGTCCTGCGAGATCATTCTTCTGTACCTTCGATGATGTGTTTTCTAGACAGCCCTCTCTCCGTTTCTGCCCTGTGGGGGTGACAAAGTACATAATTATGGGAACAATCCCAACAATACTTTGTCTGACAAAGGCCAGAACAATGACAGAAAATTGGATGTTATTTCTGGCGTCTTACTTACTGGCCACCCCAGTAGATCTTCGTAGTGACCACATAACTGGAGCGTCTGCCAAACACGAGAGGAGAGGGGTTAGAGGGGGGTCATACGTCATCAGACACCGCATCTGAAACATGCTGTTATCCACAGAGGTTAAGAACTGAACTGCATGTGAACAAGAGGCCCCATATGTCACTGTGCAGACTGTGCTTATGAACAACATTAAAAAGCTTTAATCTGACGCGGTCAGACAGACAACTGTTCGTATGCGCTTGAGTCACATTAGACACATGAGTAATATCACCTCCATCCTTTTTTCTTGATGATGTTGCCCAAGGTGATCTCGGCCCTGCGGAGAGGGGAAAGACAACGTTCCGGATAAACAGTGACGCACAAACAACAACACGTGTGGAGAGATTGTGGAGAGAGAGAGATAGGTAATGAATGGCGTCAGAGAGAAAGGGTAAGGGCGAGATAGAGAGAGGGGAGATGAAAGAGCGGTATCGATCAGAAAAGGGGGGGATGTGTGCAGGAGCTGACCTGCCCGAGGCGTACACCTCCGCCGTGTCAAAGAGGTTCACACCGTTCTCATAGGCAATGGTCATCAGGTTTTCAGCCGTCTATGGGGACAAGAGAGATAGCTACTGAGAAAGACAAAGAAAAAGGGAGAAAAGCAAGAAGGAGGATTGAAAGGGGGGGGGGGCGGAGAGACAGACAGAAATAATGGAAGAGAGAGCGAGAGAGAGAGAGAGAGAGAGAGAGAGAGAGAGAGAGAGAGAGAGAGAGAGAGAGAGAGAGAGAGAGAGAGAGAGAGAGAGAGAGAGAGAGAGAGAGGACATGGAAACATCTGGGCCTCACCTCGTCTGAGATCTGGGATCCAAATGTCACCCAGGTGCCTGCAGGCAGACAAATGGACACAGACAGATCGACAATGAGTCCGGTTGAGCTGTTCTGTGTGCCTGATACATTTTTCAAAGATGTTTATGGCGGAGTTTGGGAACCAGCTTTACTCACCCAGCCCCAAGCAAGACACACGCAGCCCCGACTTCCCAAGGTTTCTGAGAGAGAGCGAGCAAGAGAGAGAGACGGAGAGAGAGAGAGAGAGAGAGAGAGAGAGAGACGGAGAGAGACAGAAAGAGAGAGAGAGAGACGGAGAGAGACAGAAAAAGAGAGACGGAGAGAGACAGAAAGAGAGAGAGAGAGACGGAGGCGGGGGAAAACAAAGAAGGGTTCAAGGAGGAGCACATTAATATGGACATGACTATACCTTCTCTAAAAACTCCAAACTGCACTTTCTGAGTTTGGAGTCTCCAATTTGTCGGCACAGGATTGACTATCCAGTATCCCCTATAGCTAAGGTCAATGTCAACAGCTGTACATTATGTTTCATTATGTGTGGCTATGACACACTAATACCAGCTACGATGAGGCCCAGCATTTTCACCCACTGTGCAATCTTGCTAAGTGGTTTTTGTTCTGGCCCTGATAAAATCATCCGTAACAACAGAGTGCCCAGCCACTGTTAAACATATTGACCTTTTACTTTTCTTACATCACAGTTCAGAGTAATACACCGTCCCTCGGACAACTGGAGGGCATTGTGCCCTACAACATGGTTGACATGTACTGTATAATAAGCAATGCGATGAGGGGGGGTGGGTGGTTTAACTGCTTATCCATATTCAGTCCTTAATTGCATGGGCATGCCACATCCGAGCATGTACCCACTGCAGGGCAGCTGAGCTGGAACAGAGAGCAGGCAGAGAGGACTCTCTCCGACCATGGGGTCTGTTTAGCAGGAGATTCTGCTCTCCTCCTCCACGCGCTCTGCTCCATCCTAATTAGACCGGGAGCCAGCTGGGGAGGCAGCGGAACTGCAGCGGAACTCATAGCTTCGTCGTCTTTTCATCTCCAGCGCCTCGCCCCTCTGCCTGCCTGTGTCCGCCACAAATAGCCCGATGGAAAGAGACAGACTGTCAGAGCGTTTAGATCCGGGCGGACGAGCTCAGCTTTATTTTCCCCCTGCTCTATTTTCATTGCCTGGCCAGAGCTATTTTTAGATTTGTGCATATGTGTGCTACTCTGCATGTGTTTGCCGTGCAAATCTGCGAATTAGTCAGGTGACGCGAAATGTGTGTGTTTATTTGGTTTCGACAAAGTGCATGGGTAATTGATTAGGCACGTGTAAAAGGCTGAACATAAAGATACTTGGGCACCTTACAGTATATTCGATTAATTGCTTCCTATACACCTAAGCTGCGGACATATTGTGTAGCGTAAACAGTGGCCTTATGTCACTTTGAGGAGTGATATTTAGAAACTGAACTGTTCGGAATCTTCCTAAATGGGAAGACACAGACTGGTGAGAGGTTGTGAAGATATAGTGTAAAAGCAGGGTTGTAGTTTATATACAGTGTGTCATACACTTCCTTTTGGTACTACATAACTGAGATTGAGTGTCACTGTTGCTATGTGTGACAACTGCCCCCCCCCTCACGCCCTCCACACCCCCCCCCCCCCCCACCACCCTTCACTCTGCAGTGCTGCAGTCCGCAGCGCTGTTATCTGTGATTCTGGGGGGATCAGAGACTCACACATACACACAGGTACACACACACACATACCCATACACATTCACACGCACACCCACAGATAACACAGACCTGACACGAATGCTCATAGGACACGGGAGCTGGTCGGTCGGCTGGTCTGCTGGCGTTCACGCTCGATAGGAACGTTGCTTTCGAATGCACACAGATCTGCATACAGTCATGCATGCATGCATGCATGCGTGCATTAATACATACTCATGCACACGTAGAAGCCCAGATGTTCTTTTCTCCTCACACAGCATGTATGGCCTCCTGTGTTCTTATTCCTCTACTTTGTCTCTTCCTATAAATCATATAAGCGCCGGCGAGGTGATTTTAGGGGCTCGTCCGCTCCACACACCAGCACAGGAGCACAGACACAATGCACACTCGTCGTTCTGTTTCACCTCGCAGTCAGCACTGTAGTCTTTGCTGACGTACGCAATTAGATTTCACCTGAGACACTCGTAGGAAACATATCTACAGATGGTTACGTACGTTCAGCTCCTTGGGGTGATGCGTTTTCAGAGATGCAGCTGTGCCAACACAGTGACAGACACAGGCACACGCACTCGTTCTCTGCAATTATGTGCGTCATCTGGTAACACCCATAACCTCATTAGTAACCCCATTCCCCACTTTACGAATAAGTGCCTTTTAATCGTAGACTATCCTCAATGATGGTTTGGATGAACATTGCTTTTCTCTGACAGAATGACTGACTGCAGCAACAAGGCTTTTTAATCATTCTTAATCTCAGCAGGACTTAGATACAGGATAGGAAACCCCCAGGAGAGATCACTAGTTGGAGTGTGTCTTTGGGACAGGATGATTAACATACATTTGAGAGAATCAGTCCACAGACCCTCTTCAGAGGTATACACACTGTGGCAAGAATTGAACAATTGACAATGAATATGTTTTAAAACCACGTGAAACCTACAGTATATTACACTGCCAAATATCCGCTTCTATGAACGAAACAGCTAGTTAAAGCTAGCGTGCAGAGAATGCTGCAATGCACCGCAAGTGTTGACAGAGAAAAGGGGAAAGTAAGAGGGTGTATCAGAGAGAAAGACAGAGAGGGAGAAAAACTGATGAAGGGAGGGGTAGAGACCGATGGAAAGAGACAGATAACACAATGATGAGAAAGAGAGTAAGACAGAGAGACAGACCGATGGAGAGAGTGAGAGACACAGACACAGAGAGAGGCAGGAATGTAAAAACGGAGAGGCAGACAGGGAGAGAGCTGACTTGGGGTGGAGTAGGACTGAGGCAGACTGAGTGTGGGAGTTGATGGTTCATAGGAGCATTGAAGGGGGAGGGAGGGAGGGTGGTGAGGGGGGGAGGGTTGGGTGGTAAGTGGGGGGGGGGGACTGGAGGGGGGGGGGGGCTGGAGGGGGCGAGGGGGTCAGTGGCCTGCTGGAGAAGAGCCCCCCTCATTCTAATGAATGCCCAGACTAATGACTTAGCATGGGCAATTAGGGAACATGCAGAGAAGGAGGAAGGCAAGATAGGGGGAGTTGGCTCATCAACCAGCACATCTCCCACCCACGGGTCCCACAGGGTGAAGGGCATGTGAACAGGGTTCACACTGCAGACGTCACAGGAGCATGTCTGACACAGCCAGGACCATCACTACCTGCTCCCCCACACACAGCCAGGACCATCACTGCCTGCTCCCCCAGACACAGCCAGGACCATCACTACCTGCTCCCCCAGACACAGCCGGGACCATCACTACCTGCTCCCCCAGACACAGCCAGGACCATCACTGCCTGCTCCCCCAGACACAGCCAGGACCATCACTACCTGCTCCCCCAGACACAGCCGGGACCATCACTACCTGCTCCCCCAGACACAGCCAGGACCATCACAACCTGCTCCCCCAGACACAGCCAGGACCATCACTACCTGCTCCCCCAGACACAGCCAGGACCATCACTACCTGCTCCCCCAGACACAGCCAGGACCATCACTGCCTGCTCCCCCAGACACAGCCAGGACCATCACTACCTGCTCCCCCAGACACAGCCAGGACCATCACTACCTGCTCCCCCAGACACAGCCAGGACCATCACTACCTGCTCCCCCAGACACAGCCAGGACCATCACTGCCTGCTCCCCCAACCACGCATCAGAGGACATCCCTGCTCAGACATGAGACATGACTGTGCTAAACCGAGAGGAGCACCAGTTTAGTCGTGCATTAACATTATATTTTGAGAGGGAAAGGGTTCAAACATTTCTACTCAAACGTCATGTTCTGTAGCTTGTCAACTAGTAAAGGAGACAGATTTTCACTTTCAACTGTGACCGGATGAAATGATTAATTATCACAATGTTATTTTAGTTGCATCTTCAAACTGAAACAGATAGGGGTAAAAAAAAAAACGACTTTCGTTTTTGATAAGTGAGTCACAATTGCAAAGACAAAATGATTATGGGTCTCCTAATTCAAATAAAGAAAGTAACGAGAGCAGAGCGGTCTGTCATCCACAGGCCTGTAAAATTCACTGTGGTGCCGACGCCCCAGGAAAAAGTGTGTGTGTGTGTGTGTGTGTGTGGGGGGGGGGGGGGTAAGGGGGCACTCATAAGGCACAGAGCTGCCTGCTGCTCCTTAAATAAGAGATACACTAAAGATGCGCTGGGTGTTACCACTGGCCATATTCCATACAGTCTCCTTGATTGAAGACAAATCCAATGAAGACAAAACAGTAACCTGGTTATAAATCCTCAATCCAATTAAATGAATGTGCGCATAACAAAAAAGAACACTGCATTGTGACAGCCCCATTTCCTTCTGTGCCTATTCTCTATTTAAACAGCCTCTTAAAACGAAAACTTAATTGAGTGAGGATAATGGTGTCAGGATTGAGCTATGGGGCATTTTCTTCCTCCAGTCAGGATAACACACACTGGGTCGGTTTAGAAACTTCTCTGACGTTGGATCCATTCTTATAAAAGACAAATCAATTCAGTTATTCTCCTATTATTCTCCTTTCAGTATCTTTAAATTTAAATTCATGATTGATTCCAACATATGACTATAAAACAGCTCAATCAATATTACAGTATAGTCCCAGTCAAGATGAATCTAAAATGTGATCTCCACGACAGGCAATATAAATTTGGTGCTCCATAAAATACACCAAGCTTTCTCTGCCACTTACAAAGTTGTAAAAAAAAGAAAAAAGAAGAACAAAAAAAACACCCCGTTCACGAAAAGGACACTAATCTGCTATCTCACTCAAGAGTTTGATTGAAATTCAATGAAACGGGGCCAGGCTGGCCTGTGTCCAGAGTAGAGAGAGAAGCCTCTCCAGGAGAGATGAGGTGCTCCCGGGTAACAGGAGCTGCGTGTTCCAGGGAGACGATTTGTCTCGCTTGTTCATCGTGATAATCTATCACTCACTAGCGGGTCAACCTGCCACCAGCTTTTATACTGCCACCACACGAGAACCTATTCAAGTCCTCTCATGCAATCGGATACCATTGTGCCAATGTGAACTGCCTCAGTTAGGGTGTCGTTGAAGCCCAGCCTCCACCCCCAACCGCCCTGAACGGGGGTCTGGACCCTCGCTTGCTCACCTGTATTTCATACTGCTGTGGCGTCCAATGGCCTCCTTCATGTGGGCATGGCCCTGAGGGGCCGGGCGCGACCCTGACACGTCCCTGGGCTTGGATGAGCCCTGGGGGATGTAGTTGCCATTGCCCCCCTGGCCGCTCCCTCCTCCACCTCCTCCTCCCCCACTGCCTCCCCCTGGTGGTGGGGCAGTGCGAAGGCCGCAGAGTCGATCCTCGCTGCGGCTCTTCAGGTTGTGCTCAGTGCAGGCAAAAGACACCTGCATCCTGACGATTGTCTCTAGAGGCTCTTTGAGATGCTATTTAGACTTGGATGCAAAAATGCGAATTGGTCTGCAAAAAGCTAGAGGGATTTAAAAGAAGTTCTGGTTGGTCCCTGTCCTGTCTGTGGTTGTAGTTGAGGAGCAAGGCCTTCCAGGTAAAGTATCAAAGCGGGCAGGCTTGTGTTTTCTGGCAGAAGTTGAGGGTGCCGGGCAACAATCCAGGCCTTAACCTGGCGCACGCAGAGTCAGCGTCTGGTCTGACTCCGGTCTAGTGATGAAGCCAGACAAAGACTAGGAGTTTGAATACTCACAAGACGCTCCCTCTTTGGGACATTCCTACAGTCATCTGCTGGGAGTTGATGGGGATTCTCAGCAGGATGCTACTGGGCGCAGCTCCGCGGGGCTTTGGTAGCTTCAGCCGGACACTACACAGCAGGAAGAGCGCAACAGATTCCTCACTTGAAACTGTTAACGGATGCAATCCGCCGGTCTGGCTTTATCTCGCAGAGATACACGAAAATACTGTGTAGGAGACGATAATGCTTTCTGTAAGCTTATGGGTGGGTGGTAAAAAGCTTTCACCAGCTGGATTTCTTCTTTTCAGCTATAAACTGAGGTTAGTTCTGTCGGTCTCGAGTCCAGCTAGAGACCAAGAGTGTGCCGCAACAACGGCACAATCGTAGCTACAGGCTTCCTCGCACCTGGCCTCGCCTGGCATATTGCGTCGCAAGTACAACGAATACAAATGTGAGAATTCGCACACTCACTAATCGACTCACGGAATTCAACACCCGGCAAACGTAGATTCCTCATACATTCATAAAATATTCCCTATCTAACACAGTGTCCAGTCTCACATCAGCAGCACCAATGTGTAGGGCTATCTCATTTAGCCTACTTTGAAGAATAATGCAGCCGAACTAGAATAAATGCTGATAATATCGGTTGGTTACCCATGTGGCAACATATTTCACTTCTGTAAAAGGATCCAGAAAATGCTATAGCTTAATCAATTCACAAAACGATCAGCGAATACATTTAGTTCTTGCTAATTCCTTGCCTAATCATAACATTCGATGTATTTTTCTCGACAGCTTAATTAAAACTGTTGATGATACCAAAGCTTGGTTGAATAAAAATTACAAACATCAGTTCTCCTCTCGGTGGGTCCAAAAATGTTTAGCACGACACGCAAAGTCGATGATTGCAAGAGGCGCATCTCTCTCTCTCTCTCTCTCTCTCTCTCTCTCTCTCTCTCTCTCTCTCTCTCTCTCTCTCACGCGTTGTGGGGAGAGAATGAGGGGATAGGCTATACCCTACCACAGACTACCTATTGCATGCTAAAACGCTCCATTTGCATATCAGGATAGAGAAGAATAATCCAATACCATATTAGAAATGACTAAATCCCCACTATAGCTGGTTACATTGGCACGCCTCCCCCCAAAAATTCGATCGATTTGCACTGACGGATTTATATCCAACACAGGGTGCTACAGCCGAGGAAGATCAGAAACCACAAAGCCAAAACTGCAGACCGTTTCATATTAATTATCCTGCAATTCATTTCTCGTCTCTGGTCTCTCCACCTTATCCCTATTGCCTTCTCTGTATAAACACTATCTTCCTCATAGCAATAAAGCACGCAAGTCGAGCAATCTCTTGATTAACTCCACAGACTGCGAGGGAGTGGTACGGTATTATGCAGTTGCTGGCATGCAGGGGAAACATGAATGAGAGTGGAGAGGGAGCAGCGGTTTCCCAGGAGACCTGACAGAGGGACGACGGTGGGGCGTGAGGTACAGTATGCCAACCAAACCTCTGAAGGAACCCCGTCAAGCAGGTCTTGTAGAATAAAACCTGTTTTCACATGACATCCCCATGGTTGAATATGGTCTCACTGAAATATAATGACATTTAGCAGATTTGATCATGCAGGAGGGTCACTAATGTCAAATCAGGAGCAGTCCATCCACAGATATGACAAGCAATACTTTATCCACATTTGCTATTGTATCATGAGAAATAACTCACAATTTATATGTGTTGACTACAAAACGGTTCCAAATGTCAATGGGTGCAGGTGCACGGACACAGGTGTGAACCAATCACAATGAGTTACCTTGGATGCACAAGCCAATCAGTGAGCATTTGTGCGAGTGTGGAGTGAGACAATACAGAGAAGAGATGCAACATCCAAGGCAAGCAGTGACACCTGCTCAGCTAGAAGGCCATTCTTCACCAGAGAGAATGTTCAGGAGGATCCTGAGGATTGATTTTATCCTTAAGAATTAGTCTACTAAAATAGTGACTACAATGTGAATGGATTGGACCAGAAAGTGGCATTCGTAAGAGATTTATTGGACACACATCTACATTTGAGCTGGCTCTGTCAACCCAACTTAAGACAGGGGGCTCAGCTGGCTGAATTTCAGCACCATGGTCAGATCCCCTCTAGCTGTATGTACCGAAATACTCACAATAGCTCACAGCTCTGATCGTAAGATTAATGCCCTTATTTGCTAAAACCTTCACCCTCTGTTCGTAACATCAAGCACCGTAACCATAACCTTTGACCCCAACCTTAACCTTAAGTCAAACTTCCATAAAAGGTCATAAAGGAATAGTGGGATGTTAGTCATGAAACAATAAAGATGGATAACTGTCAAGGGATGTGACATTTGACATCTTGTGAACACTGACCCGGTCAGTCAGACTAAAGGAATAAAAAAGGGCTTTTCTTTCGCTGCGCTACAATCACAATTATGCAATAGCTCCATTTGTGATTCTCTGTCAAGGTATGTTGTGATACTGGACATTGTGTTGATCTCTAGTGGGGGAACAGGGGAACTGCAAGGTGTCTCTTTTAGGAAACGGAACATATGTCATTGTCACTGGTGAAATATGTCTCATAAAACACGTCAGCATCCTGGTACATTCCCCTCCATCCTTTTATGAGAGTAAAATAAACATACAAGTGTAATTGGACAGTGAAAAGAACTACCAGTACTTTTTTGTCATAGCTGCGATTCAAACAGAAGTTTGAGAGTATATTATTCCCAGATGGTTTGGTGATGAGGGCAGACTGTGCCTCCCTCATTCTCTCCCAAATCCAGACATTTGATTTATCTCAACCCATAACCTACTCCCTCTCTCTCGTAAGCATATAATCCAATCTTCTCTTTTTGTCTTTCACATGAAATAAGCAATCAATAAATCAACACAGAGAATGAGAATGTGTGGTCTCTCTCCCTATCACCTCTCTCTCTTTCTTCCTCTCGTTATCTCTCCCTCTCACCTGTACACCATGGCCGTGCGCTCGGCCTCACAGTCAGTCAGGGAGAGGCCACACTCTCTGAGGTACAGCTCCAGTCTGCGGCGCTCCATCAGCTGATGGGCTGCTTCCAGAATCTGGCTGGCCAAGTCCTGTGATTCGTTCCTCTGAGCCTGACTCCTAGCTCCCCGAGCTCCAGCCTTGGCAGCTGTGCCCCCGGCAGCTTTGGGCTTCTTGCTGATGCCATACAGGTCCTCCACTGAGAACTTGCCTCCCTTGCCTCCACCGCGACCTCCAAACATGATGGTTGTGTCTGTTTACCAGTGTGATATTGGAAGAGAGGTCCTTAACTTCTACTTCTTGCCTTAATTTTTCTTACTGCAATGTTGTTAAAAAGGAAAAAGTATTAAACTCAATTATGCAAATCAAGGTATAAACAAGGATGCTTCTAGCACCATCCAGTATTGCTCTCTCCACTCTCCACAGGTCGAGATATTTCACATTTCAGAGTAAAAAAAGAAATAACTGAAAAACGTATCTAGTCCCTCTGATCCAAAACACCTGTAAAACATCAACAAGTTCTGATTGCTCTTTTCTGAAGTCTTAATCTAGAATGAAGCCGTATCAAAACTTT
Source organism: Osmerus mordax (assembly GCF_038355195.1). Classification (NCBI taxonomy): domain Eukaryota; kingdom Metazoa; phylum Chordata; class Actinopteri; order Osmeriformes; family Osmeridae; genus Osmerus; species Osmerus mordax. The sequence continues at coordinate 10,562,801 of NC_090068.1, read as the reverse complement.
AAAGTGACACATACTTCATCCACTCACAGTAAAAAGAGGAGAGAAGGATGCATGCTTGTTTTGATGAAGATGAGAGACAGCAATCTGCATCCCCTCTTTATCTCTCTCTCAGATGAGGGACAGAGGGGGATTTGTGTTGCAGCCCTACCAGCTTACATCTGCCCAGATTAACGGAAGGCCCGGATGAAGGAAAAATAAGAGAGGAATGGAAGACTGTACAAGTCAACCCCTTTAAATACATTTCATCATCATCACTGTGCCATCAACAATGGATAACCATCGTACATTTGGATCTAATGTGTCTATACTCAGACACTGATATGATAAATAGATCAATTGATCTAAAGATCAATTCAGGCAGTCCTCCTCGTCAATGACAGAGACATTTTAACAATTTACATTTGTGTCATTGGGTACTGGAGGGAGATAGACATGCAGCCTCAGTATGCCTCATTAACGGGCCCAACTGACCACTGTTGGCATGGGCTGGGCTGATGTTTTGGCAACGAGACAAGCCTCTTTTTTCACACTGTCCTTTGCCACTTTACAACAAACCCCTCTCCTCTATGGGAGAATTCAACACATGGATGCTGTCACACCATCTCACCATACGTACCTGTGCAATCACTCCTTCTATAAGTGACCCTAAACATGGATTGATGAGACAGAAAGATGAAGATATACAGCTCTGAAAACACTCACAACTCGATGTTGCTTGGAACTCATAAAATGGTGATATCAAGAAATTGCTATCAATCAGAAAATCGTAAACTGAACATTTATCATTCGCAACCACTGAGTCGATAAAAAGAAGACCATGTTCATCCTGTTGTAAGATAAACAATATTGTAAATGTTGTATAATAAAAGATAATAACCATGGGGATGTCACAGAAAAACCCCTCAACAGCACTGAAATGCTTTTGCTACACATTGAGACCTATTTGATAACAGCTGGTGACACAGACTTTCTGACAGAATAAGTGAATGAATGAACCGGCGTGCAATACAGTACAATCCTGCCTGTCTGTAAATCTCATTGACTGCCCAAGTGTCCATTCAGTTGTCTGAGTGGTTTTAACAGTAGGTCTATTCTCATCTGTTTTCCCCTTGGTACATCTGGTAGCCTAGCTGCTATGGTTGCAGTATGGGCTATTTCTATACCCTGTGGACCCTGGACGGCACTGGCTTTTAGGAAAGGCGATGATCTGGGATTAAGATGCTATAAGCGCTCTTTTGATTGACTGAAATCACGCTGGCAGCTGGGATGAGACTAATCTCTCCCGTCCCATCGTAAAGGACAGACCCTGGGGGTTCTCTAATGGCCTGTCACCTGTGAGCTTAGTACAAACATGACAAAATCACATATAAGTGACTGTCTCTGTATGTAGAAATATATAGACGGGATGAATATCCTTACATTAATGGATACTATATTTGACATGTATTTCCAAATCAAAACATCCTTTTGATGTTTTGAAGGATAGTCTTCAAAGTCAAGGTAAGTATGTAGTAAATGATTCTACTGTGAGCTGTAAAGTGAAGTGTGTTTTACAATCTTGTTATTTCCTCTGGTTCCCTACAGTGTAGCTTCACTCCAGGCAGTGCAGTGAAGGAGGTCAGAGCACAGTGACATTTTCACTAACAGTATAATATTGTGTCTGTGTGTGTGTTTGCGCTTGTTTTAATGTCACATAATTATCTAAGCTTGAGAAGTACCAGGTTATAAGCAATCGGTTGCATAACTGTGCAAAGATGTTGTAATTTGACCCAATAATCCCTTGCATTAACAGCTTGTGTCTTAAGCCTACATTTAAGCAAAATACAAACAGACTCAAATACACTGACTTGATATTTTGTGACAGGGTGGACCTGGATCGAGTAGAAGGAATATAACAGCCAATAGAGAGCTGTGAGACAGCTCAACACTATCACATCTCTGAGTTGCCTGAGGCAGTCCTTCTTTTACTTACATCTTCAAAATACATCACTGAAGCCATGTGAAACATAGCCCTATCTGGTGTTGATCGCAAGTGCACCTGCATTGTAATGTGACTGGGTGCAACTAAACAATGTTTTATCATTATTGTCTTCACACAAACATCTGTTCACAGATACTCTTGGGTGGATTTTCTCCTTATGGCAGGTCAAATGTTTAACATTGAAGATAACAGCTTCAATTGAATTTCAACACCTCAACACTATGGAATAAGATGAGAAGCCATGAGGGAAAAAAACGTGAGACTTTGCAGCTGATCTGGCCTTTGGTTAATGTAGAAGACAGTACTCTCCCCTACTGCTAATGCACTGTTGCAGAGCTCTCTCCCTCGTGAATCGCACTACATGTTTTAACCATCGACCCAATCAATAGCAATGGCAGTAGGGTCAAAGTAAAGTACAAATCCATCCACAGTGAGGACTTCAGTGTTTTACGAATGCTATAATCTTTTACATAAGCCTTTGAACGTAGACGGCATTATTATTATTTTTTATAGCTTTTTTGGTTCGTTTATGTTGTGTCGGTAGGTCAAATATTCCTTTTAGAGATGCTTCTGTTCTCCTGTAGAATAAAGGGAATTTGTTATCCACGTCCTCCAGTAAGTGGCAGTAGCGAGCATAAAGTTGAGTATAACGTTGCCTTTACACGCCATCAAAGAAGAGCTTACTTACAACAAAGATGGCTGCATGTATATCAGCTAACCTGTCCGATAATTCTTTCAGTACCAATGATTTGGTGCCGGAATGGACTCGAGAAGAAGTCAGCACTGGGGTGAGAGAAATGGGAACGGAACGTTATTTTGCTTCTTTTGCTATGTTTTTTTGTTTGCTAGCGCTAACACGTCAGTTGACGTGTCCCCCTGCCGCGTTAGCTTGCTAGCTAGCGTCAAAGATGATGCGGCAAATAAACCTCAGCCACCAAACTAACAGCTAGCTGATTATCCTCATCGAAATAATGCTTCACAACTCTGTTTACTAAAATAGATAATCGATCATTGAAGAAATGTAACATGTTTCATCCACTTGCAGACAACTATAATGGCTGTGGAGTTTGATGGAGGGGTTGTAATGGGTGCAGACTCCAGGACAACAACGGGGTATGTTTCCATGCGTGCAGAACTTGTTTGGTCAACATCACAACAACAACCGTTCAGTAACTGTATTGAAACACATCTGTGTCCACACTTTTGCGCAGGGCTTACATTGCCAACCGTGTTACTGACAAGCTGACCCCCATACACGACCGCATATTCTGCTGCCGTTCGGGGTCTGCAGCGGACACGCAGGCAGTTGCTGATGCTGTCACCTATCAACTGGGCTTTCACAGGTAAGACCCAGAGATCTCAACAAAACACCCCTGCAGTAAAATGATCACTTCAGGCCCTAGCTATCTAGATTGTTTTACAATGTGCTTCTGAGTTCACATTTACGTAAGATAAGAGTTGTAGCACTTTTTAATCCCCAGATGGATATTGCACTGTTAAAGTAGCAGAGGTAGCCTAACAATTAATTTGCCCCTTTCTTTGCTTGCTGCAGTATTGAACTGGACGAGGCTCCACTGGTACAGACAGCAGCTAACCTGTTCAAACAGATGTGCTACAGATACAGAGAGGAGCTGATGGCTGGCATCATTGTTGCCGGCTGGGACAAAAGAAGGGGTGGACAGGTGGGTACAAAGCTCTGGGGGTCAGATGGCTGAACGGTTAGGGAGTCGGGCTATTAATCAGAAGGTTGTTGGTTCGATTCCAGGCCGTGTCAAATGACGTTGTGTCCTTGGGCAAGGCACTTCACCCTACTTGGCTTGGGGGAATGTCCCTGTAGTTACTGTAAGCCGCTCTGGATAAGTGTCTGCTAAATGACTAAATGTAAATGACCTTTGTCCCTTCCACACCTGGCTGGAAGTCTGAAAGATGTGACCCTTCCTCCACCCCTCCTCTCCCCAGGTGTACACAGTCCCCATGGGAGGGATGCTGGTGAGGCAGCCAGTGTCGGTGGGCGGGTCTGGAAGCTCCTACATATACGGCTTCATGGACTCCAACTACAAGACAGGGATGACCAAGGAGGAGTGTCTTCACTTCACTACGCAGGGTGGGTAACAGCAGATGCTGTCAGTTAGGATATGGTTCTTACAGTTCCAATCTGCTAAGATTAACATAAATTATCTATTTGGTGGGGTAAATTATAATCTCTTACACATACCATGCTTATGCTTACTTAAACCTCAAAATATATTACATAAATACCTCATTTTATTTTTAAATATTGCGTTTCTCATACTTCTGCAGCTCTTGCGCTAGCCATGGAGCGAGATGGATCCAGCGGAGGAGTGGCTCGTTTAGCCGCCATCACAGAGGAGGGTGTAGAAAGACGTGTGGTTCTGGGAAACCAGTTGCCCAAATTCTTCAATGCCTAAAAGGCAGATAAGTTTCCCAAGAAGACAAGGAGTTACTCCGTCCTCCATTAAGCCCTAAATTTAGTTGTACGTAAAATCAGAAGCCATACCTCTGTGTTTTTCACCACTTTTGTTTTGTTAAATTAGATTTGTTGTGTAATAAATAACGGTCTTGGATTTATTGGTGTCATTTTTACATTTTGAACGAACTGGCACACTGCAAACAAGCACAAATTCCCAATACATGTGACTTTTGTGAGCTGACAGAGTGAATAGAGCTGCGAGTTGCAGCTATCTGTCTGCAGCACATGGTGTGTTAATGTGGATGATGTGGAGTTATGATAGAAAACTCACTGGCATGGAGCATAAGAGTGACTCATCGATGATGGAACGAACTGCTGTTCAGCGTGGTCTACACAGTTGTAGCCCAGGGCAAAAATGAGTAAGAAGCTAGTAGAAATATGCACCTGCGGGATGTGCACCCAGCTTGTTACGTCTAAAATATGTTTGCACGACCCATTTAAATTGAGTTAGGGACTTGCAGTCTTGTATGAGTAGACATGAGTTCAGGTCACTTGCACGTCGCTTGATTGCGTCATAGATGTCGCTCGTGCTGCTGCCTTCTTGGCGGGTATCATCGTCAGACGTCACCTTAATTTATTGACATCGTTATTTACTAACGCTAGCTAATGTGAAAATAACATTTATATCCAGTGACATTAATAATAACCGCGTGTTTTATTGTATAGAACCATTTAAATGTTGTAAAAACGATTTGCCGCGATTACTGCTGGTGGTTCCCATTTAGGGGAGATAATATCAGCGATGTGGCATTTGGGAGACAACCAAAGATACCGTCAAGACGAACAAACCCCTCAAGTTATTGATCATTCAGAGGTGATAGATGGTGATCAATTCCTTACATTTGCCAAGTGAGTAAACTGAAGATAAAATAGCTTAGCATATGAAAGCAGAAATACTGTGTCGTTTTGTCATGCAAAGTTAAACCAAGTGAGCACAGTGTGGTTTACAAGGTCCCAATATCCTCTCAGGAAGTCAAGGGTTGTGCAGCGTCAGAGTGAACCTGACCACCCTCTGCTTCCACCAATTTACAATCCGGAAAACAGAGAAGATATTTGGCAAAGGACATTTGGCCATCAGTCAAGGTGTCCACTCCCCACTAAGCACTCAATTGCCATTTAATGCTTGCCATTTCTCCATGTTTGTCAATATAATCAGTAGGCTATTTGGAATGTGACAACATGGGTCTATTTTTATACACATTGAGAGTTATGTCCTGTGTTTAGTGAAGATGAGGAGTCCTTTGAACACACACCCTACAGTACTTATCAGATACAGAGGTTATCCAGTAAACCTGAAGCCCAGGTGAGTTTCAACCTACAAGAAAAATGGACATGATGAGAAAAGGAACATGACGATTGCACACTATGGGCATGTTTGGAGTGATCTTAGTTATTATTTTGTCTTACGGTGTATGCTGTAGTATGTCTGTGTTTAATGCTGTTCCACATATTCCCTAATAAAAGCTGATAAAGTTATCTCTCATCTACTACCTTCAATTGCAGTTCAATTGCACCACTTTCACAGATGTATTTTCTATATGCATAGGTCGGTACGGCCATTGCAGAAAGGCCTCCAGCTGCACAGCCAAGTAAAAGACAGAGACTGCTGCATTCTGGGAAGTTACCCTCCCCGGCCGAGCTGATGGGCCGGAGGAAGAGAGGCAGGACAGCCGGGGCGTTGCCAGGGCGTTGCCACGTCCCGCAGCCCAGAGTGGCAGCAGTGCTGCAGCATATCGGTGATCTGCGCAGGAGACAGGGCTCCATCGACCGGTAGGACCTCCTGGCAGTTTTTAAATTAAACACTTTGGCAGGACGTGATGTGATGACGGCCTGTTATCACAACACAGAACTGTGCTGTGTGCACACATGCATGCTGTGTACAACACAGGTCAGGGAAGGAGAGTAACAGTTTGCCAGGTTGGCACTTATGAATACATATATTGTATATATATGAAGGGGGCCAGTAAAGAGAAGACACACTCATGTTATTACTGTTATTATCATAACATTGCATCAATGGTCATACCGTACTTACAATGATGACACGATAAGAGAAAACCAAGAAACGATCCCAAACCTAGGTTGAAGAGAGAGAGGTGGTGGGGTAAGGCAGGACTGCTGAGCCATGCAGAGGGGCCAGAGGATAGTGACAGCCCCGGAGCAGAGGCCCCTCAGGGGCCCACCATGAGCTTCAGTGAAGACAAGACAGAGGACGGGGCAACTGTCTCAGTCATTCCAGAACATACTACTTTTAGACCGGAGGTATACAAACAAAAACAAAAAACATTCAGCCTTAACATTGAGATGTGTTTTTTTTTTCCTTTTCAAACGAGCGCTAGTTCAAAAAGGATGAAGACAGGCTTGGGTTTTAGCTGGTCAGAGGTGTGGAGGTTGTAAAGGAAACATTTTCACATCACATTTAATATCGTCTGTGCATACAGAGTCTGTTTGGGGGATTTGAGGAGGCACCACAACTGGCCCCTGGGGGGAATCCAATGATGTCATTCGTCCTGGCAACCGCTGACAGACAAGCCAAGGGAGCGTGGCAAAGCCCTCGACTGTCTCATAAAGAATTCTGGGGCATTGAGCGCCACGCAGAAGAAGAATAGTTCAGTTCTGTATTTATAATTGTATCAGTTTGGGGTCGGGCTTTGTTAATCTGCAGTCTTACATAAAGCATGAATCTTGTTTGTGTGAGTATTCACGTTGAAATGTCCATAGGATACGCAGTCATTTATTCTTTTAAATGTTCGAACCAATAAAGATAAGAAGGTAAATATTTTTGTTTGCGCTATCATGTGAAGAAGAACATAAGACTGTTCGGTATTTGAAAGGAGTTGCTAAGGGCTTGAACTTGTTTCTGGTATGACTGACAGTCTTTCCAACCCCTCCGGATGACTTTGTTCCCTCAAGACATGGCTGTGCTGTCTTTGAGGTAGTGAAGTGTGATACTGAGCCCTGCAGCTGTTGACAGAGCTCTTCACTTAAGAGTCCTTTGACCTTGTGCCGTCTGAATCAAACTGTCATTTTGCTGTCCAATGTGTATTTGGGTCCAGGAAAATAGTGGAAATAATCTGTACCAAAATCTTTTCACTGAGTTGGTTCATAATCTGAATAATGTTTTTCAAATGCAGAACTATCTTCATTTTCTTAACTCTTTAGCATAATTTGAAAGAAGGTAGCTGATTAATAAAAATTCTTTATTTCAACAAACATGGCAAAAAGGCCATGACACACATTTTTCAGTGTCTTTGTTGAGTCTAAAACCTTGGGACAAGAATTTGTAACTTCCTGCTAAAACAACTGACTCATAATTTCCCAGAAACGAATAGGAAACATTATAAAATAGCCCTCCCTCTCCCTGATGACATTCAGAAAACGAAAGTTAAGGAGATAGTTGAAACATCCTAATCCATGATGGTAAACAGTCAGCCCATCATTCATTTCTATGGCTCATGGCTGCTGAGTATCGCCTCTCTTGCTTCGGCCTGCATCTGCCTTTGCCTGATGTCCCTGCAGTCCGCCAGGCTCAGACATCTTCAGATCGAATTGGGGGAACTGCGTCAATGGACCGGCCTCGAATGCAGAGAGACAGATGATGCCATCTCGCGCTGCGAGGTAGGTGAGTAATAAAAATATGCGTGACAAAAATTGTATTTACTTAATATAAGTACAATTCTTCATTCTCGACTGCCAATGCACACTTCAGCCTGATTCTCAAATTGCATTTTATTATTTTACCATCGGTTGGTGATTTCATATGAATTACACGAATTTGACATCAAATCACATGTTTACAATTTGTACGAGTTTCACCTCCGATGTCACCTCTGGCATGTGATACAGATGTCTAACTCTCACAGAGGTTATCAGTGGGACGGAATAGTCAGCGGCAAAGAAAAAAGGGATGTTGCCAGGTCTGGTAAACGACGACAACGCTTTGCGGGTAGGTGTCGTTCTCTCTTCCGTTTCCCACTTTCTGTTACACACACATTAAACTTAGCATCCCTCCTTTTTAGCTGGGAGGGTTGCTGTTCTTCATCTTCAACCTCTCTCCTTGCACTCATATGGTGAGTAAATCCTTTCTTGAACTTCGCACACTTGCCAACTATGTGCCGCTTTATTATTCTCGATGATTCTAAACCAGGCATATTCTCACAGATGAAGATGATTACACACTGATCAAATGGACTGTTGGGAAAAGTCTGGGGAATGGACTACAAGTAGGCCTATCTGGAGAAACGGTCACTATAGTAACAGAGGGGACATACTTTATCTACAGTCAGGTATGTGTTCAGGTATCATCTTCACTGTAATACTTTCTCTGGGAGCATTGCGATGCGAGACCTACTGTTATGCTGTGTCCAGGTGCTGTATAAGGACACCACATGGACCATGGGACATGTGATTAAAAAGCGAATACATGGAACAGTGACCAGCTTGATGAAGTGCATACAAAGCATGCCTAGCAACATCACAGTGGCTCAAAACACCTGCTACACTGCTGGTGAATATGACTGCAAGCTAAAATCACACAAATAGTCTATGGGATGGTGAACGTTAGTGACTGCACCAGTGACATGTCTGATGTCTCCCCCCCCCCCCCCCCCCCAGGTGTCCATTACCTAGAGCCAGGATCAACATTGGAGGTCTCTGTTCCACGTAAATCTGCTGGTGTAGTCCTCAAGGCTCATGCTACCTTTCTCGGCATGTTCAGTATATGACGTATTTGACTCAGTTGCCTTAACATACACCTCAATGTAGCATGCATTCTATTTCTCCAACAGTAACCCCGCTGTTAAATGAACGTGCATTATCCATTTGGGAAGAATGACGTTCGATGAAATAGCGACCTCTTTTGACCGAAGAAGTAACTTTGCTAGAGGCGATGTAAAGTCAATTGGTGTAGCCTATAAGATTTTTCAATTGTGTTATTCCATCGGTAGTTAATTAGGCTACATCTTTTCTGATGGTATTCTTGTCTGATTGAGTTTGTCTTCTTCGACTCGATTTTGTTCTAAATATTGCTATTTACTAAGCTTTTGGATAATAACGGATGACTTAAATGTAAAAAGGTTTTTATCTGTAAATGTAACAAAAAGAGCTTACATTTGTTGGCTGTTTGACCTAGCCTACTATATTTTACCAATCAATGAGTTTTTCCTGTGCCCTCTGAGGACGGGGCCGGAAGTGCGTCTACCTGCCTTGGTACAATTGTTGTGATGACCAGTAGATGTCACTGTGACCTCAAGATTCACATCGTGACGTCAATGTGGTGTCAATAAATACTTAATTTTAATCATTATACTATTACTGGTTATTCATAGTATTGATACTATGGTTGCTATTATTACCCTTCTTGATGTTTTGTACAATTGTACATAAATAAGCGAGATTGAAATTCTTATAATAAAGGAATGAGCCATGCCTCAGTTGAATTTTCTCATTATATTCTAATAATTTTTGTATAGTTGTTTGAATAATTATCATCCTTGTTGTTATTCATATTATTCATCTTGATTAATAGCCAAAAACAACCAAAGTACATTCCAGAGAGAACACAAGTTTCATGTTAATACATAAATCACACAGCTGCCAAAACTACATTGTTCAGTCACTTTCTGTAGGTGAGGAAGTTTGAAAGGTTGAAAATGGAAAGTGTCCTCTTCCTCTCCCGTGGTCATAGCAGAGCTCTGTAACCTTTATTGTGTTGTAGGGTCAGCTTTGCGCTTGGACACTTAATAACAATCAGCTTCAAGGGTGGAGTAGGAAACTGCCCTCGCGCCAAGTTTCCATAAACAGACCTGACCAGGCCACCGCTTAGAGCAATGTTACCATGTTCTGATTCAAGTAACAGACATCCCTAACAAACGAGGGTTCATAAGATAAAACGAGTACAGGATAAGTATGATGACAATAGAAGGCGAGGGGGGGGGGGGGGGGGGGGGGTGTAAAAGGAGAGTGCCGAATACAGTAAGGAGGAGATGGTCATACTGACACATTTTTTTTGTTGGTCTACTATCTCCATGGTTTCCAGGCAGAGCAATCACCCTGACCTAGATAGTGTTCAAAGGCAGAGATATGCTCTGCAGATAGCTCCCTCTGGCCAGCTTCTCTCAGCCTGGTCTTATCACCAGGTATGTACTTGAGCTGCCGCACAAAATGCAATGTTTGGTGAAGTCTTACCGGCACATACATTAACACACACAAACACAGATACACGTATATGTCACAATACAAACAGAATGATCGTTACAATGCCTCCTCCCAACCAGTGACTGCCAGGATGAAGACCAGAGGTATGATGTGCCGTTAAACTCCGTTGCCGCCTCTAGAAGGCGCTGTGAGCCCGTCTGAGGGTGTCTGATGCCATGAAGCTCCTCTGCGCCTCAGTTCTAGCGTTGCAGTCAGATGTCCAACAGAAATTGAGTATTTCTTTTTTGTTAAGTATCAAAGTTAACGTTTGTTAAAGTCCAAACTGTTTGTTGATACGGCCATACACAAGAATGCTTTGTTGTGGAATAATAGAGGGATTTCAAGAGGATCTTGAATCGACACCACAGATGGGATTCTATGTAAATGTTTATTTGCAAAAGCTGAGGGAATTCTCTTTTATTGCTGCAGTGTTGTTGTGACATGACACACAACCACTCAGAGACTATTTAGATTCAGTGAAGGCCCATAATCCCCCCTCCCTTTTTCTCCCGGTGAGGCTGGTTCCTTCTGGAACAGCCTCTGAGGCTCCCAGCTGCCTGGGGGGCTAGTTGAGCTGCTCCAGGGGAGATGGCAGGAAGACAGCCTAATCCTAGAGGAAAAGGAATGAGGCTGTGAAATAAAATCTCTCTCATACCTTTGAGATTAGACTGAAGTCGTTTTTTTTTGTCTCATTCAGAACGTCATTTTTGTCTATTTATTGATTAGCCCCAAGCGCTGGGCTATGTTTTAGTATGAGAAAGAGAAAAAGATGGGTAGAGAGAGAGAAAGAGAGAAAGTGCAAGAGAGAGTGCAAGAGAGAAATAGAGAGACTACTTGCTCATTCTGTAGGAGCAATTGTTATGGTCACTACAAATTTGTTGATTTATCGCCTCGGCCACACCAGTGGTTGTGTTGTTTGTCCTCCTCTCCCTGCTTCTCTGCTGCCTTCATCTCCGCAGGATGTGGTCCAGGCAGTGGAGCACTAACACTCTCCCTGACCACAGGCCACAACCTTAACCCTCCGGTCAGCAGACTTAGCGTCTGTCCTCCATCTCCTTATCTGTGTGTACTTTCCAGTCAACCTTTATTACAACAGCCCGGAAGCACAGACACTGACTTCAGTCAGTCTGAGACTGAGCCCCAGTACTCACGAACGTCTCTACGAGCATTGACAGGAAGTCTGACGGCGAGATCCCTCTGTTCACAGCCCTCAAAGATTCCCATCACATTCTGGGAAGAGCCCTGGACACAGATCGCAAGTGGGCAGTTGGCTTTAATGGAGAATTCATTTATAATTGATCAGCCCTAATGAGAGAGCAGGTCTTTTGTTGAGAGGCTGCTAATTATGCATGTTAATTAGCAAGTCAGTGTTTGCCTCAGTCTACATTTTAAACACGAACAAAAACTAAACCCATAGCCTATATACAGTACAGAGTCATCCAATACATGGATGGATATACAGACACACTTGAAACGTCCACACCTTAGCGCTGCTACTACACCGTGGAATTACTTGAATAGCTATTTGGAATCCAAGTGGTTTCCAATGGTTAAAAGTTGGTACATGAGCTTTAGTGTCTGGCAAATGTCTGTGCCAAGGTCGTCACGGGCAACCGGTCTGTACATTTTGATTGACACAGTCTCTCACTCGGAAACAGTTTCCATTTCAGCAACAAAATGTCTGAGCAGGAAACACATTGAAACATTTACTGTTCAAAGGAAAGAGATGGAGCAAGAAGTGATCAAATGCACCGTATGCAAAGAGTTAAAAAGTTGTGCAAGGCTCAGGGAACAGGGAGTTTAGCAGCACACTGTGTTGAGTGCCAAACTGTACATTGAGACAAAACTGTAACCACTGCTCATATACTGTACATATCCACACTTCAAGTTGACACGAAACAAAAGATCATGTTGTTTCAAGCTCAAACCACTGACAACCGTATCTCGTACAAAGCTGTAGTAAGCAACACTCTAGCAGGTGGGAGCCTCTGGTCATTAAACCCAATTAAGAAGACAAGTTGTGTTGAGAGGATTTTTCTTTTGTCAGTGAGAGAGGAGGAGGGTTACAAAACTGTGATGGCGTGCAATTAGTCACTGTATCTCCACCGTCCATAGAGATACATCTGTAACGCTACATCATAGTTCTTTCTCATCTAAACTTCTGGAGGCTTACTTCCTTTATCTAGTGAGGACGACTCTTTGGACCAGATGGACAGCAGCAAACCCACAGATCATCACGAAACGTTGGTTTCCCAAACCACAACACCATTTAAAACGCTTCTCTATACTTTTCCTGTCATCTTCAAGTGACCAGGTCCATAAACACACTTATATTTAGCCGTGGACAGATGCGGTCCTGTCCAGTTGTGTGACCGTTGTGCGCGTTGACCTGGACAAAAGAACACATGCATTCTCCATTCAATCCAGCCGAGAAATCTACCCCAGAAAGTCTGTGATATCTTCGGCTAGTCACTCAAGACAAACAAGGACTGGCACGACCAACATGCCATGTTTTATATGTGTTCTTTGTCTTTTGTCAGTAGTGTGTGGACAATAAATCACCAGCTTAAAGACAGCAGTTCCTCGGAAAGTATCCTTTGGGAGCTTTTGATATTAATGCATGCACACACACACACACACAGGGGTGAACACCTGTATAGAATTATACACAGACCTCCTCTGTCATTACACGGCAGTTAGTTACCCTAGGGGGAGGTGTGTGTGTATATGAGTGGCGGGAGGTCTATAATCGATGCTTACATCCGCAACGAGAAGCTGGAAGGTGAAAAGAGAGGAATTATTGCTTGAGGTCTGAGTTCTTAAGTGTGCCTCAACCAGCATGAATGACAGGGAAATATTTTTGTGGGAAAAACATGAAAAAGTGTTTTAGAGGACAACATAAAGGCACTCTGCAAATTAAGAATAATATTGACCTTCAATATTGCAACCGTTTCAGACCGCAAAACTAAAAAGGCTTGAAACGTCAATTTCGAAAGAGCGTGAGGTTATTGAAAATCTGTGGGATGTAGGATTCTGTTTGTAGACAAGAATGGCTGTTTGATCGAGCATTGAAGATGTCTGTGAAAACAGCATTTTGTGATATGCACTGTTAATAAGGCATAACATACTTAAGGAATACTTTTGTAGTGACGTGAAATGCCCCCACCCTACCCCCCACGACCTTAAAATACACACAGAAACACACACACACCCTAAGGGAACTGAACTAAATGAAGTAACAGGCTCAATTAGATAAATGAACACAAAATTATTACAGTCAGTTATGGTAGTCATTAAAACAGTCTTTAGGGGTAATGTTGGGAGAAGGCTGTGGTCGAACTGGACTGTGTCTGGGAATGTGGAAGACGTAGAGGCAAGAAGTGCAGATAATTGGTAGAATAATATTGTGACGGTATGTTTGATGGATGAGTCTCTAATTTTCAAAGTCACTGGGGAAATCAGTGCAAGAGAAAGTGAGAAATTCTTGTCAGCAAGACCACAGTGCTGAAGGTAGCCAAGTCAGGAACTTAATGTCACCCATAAAGCAGAAATAGATGCCAGCCTTAAACTCTGGTACCTCTGGGATACTGATAGATATTCAAGGAATGGGGGTTCTCCAGAACTCTGAAATGATAGCAGCAATCTAATGAAATACAGAGTAATAGCTTGAACCACAAACCCTTGCTATCATCTTCTGTGTGTGTGTGTGTGTGTGTGTGTGTGTGTGTGTGTGAGAGAGAGAGAAAGAGAGGGAGTTTGTGTCTAAGATATTAGTTTGTATCCATGCTTGACCAAGGTAAGAAAAAAAGATGAGAGAGATGTGAGGAAACCTGATATAGCAGCATCGTGATGTACAAAAAATCCAGTGGTTTCAGTTCTTCAGACACAGTAAGGCCCAAAATGTGTGTAGGTGCCCCTGCATGACAATGGCACTAATTATGGATGCAGTTCTGCATTTGTGTGCTTCTGTGTGTGTGTGTGAGAGGATTTGTAAGTTGAGTTGCAACTGAATTAGAATAAGTTATTAACCAGGCATCTGAATGGATGTACTTTAGGATTTACGCAGCTCCCATCAATCCAAGCCCATATGTTAGTCCAGTCATGTCTGTAAAAGAAAGATAAGTCTCAAAGTGAACTGAAACTCACCCTAAAATTGAGCTTTAATGTGCTCTCTCCAACATGCTGGTAACAGGCCTGTGACCAGCTTAGATTATTGAACTGTGTCGCTATGGGCCGCTGGCTTCCCTATACAGGCGCTGCATGTCTGCTACCAGCAGAGAGGGGGCCTGGGAAGGGGCTTCTGCTGGAGGTGAACGCAGGGAAACCTGCCTTTCATTACCAGAGAGAGAGAAGGACTCGGTTCAAGGAGAGGGTAGCTCTGTTCTCTGTTATGCATGCATTTCTCCAAAGCCCTGTCGCCCGCCCCCCCCCCCCCCCCCCCCGCCCCAACCCTTGCCTACCCCCCCCCCCCCCCCCCCCCCCGCCCGCCAACACACACATACACACACGTCTTAAAATTACAGACGACAAAGTAAACATGTTTCATTGTCCATATGGAGAGAATAAGTTGTTGCTGTGCCGTGCCACCATTTTACTGAGCCCTCTACATGGTGACGACCTGCAGCCATTTTGTATCTGAACATCCATGGCTATACTCAGTCAGCTCTGCCGCATAGACCATCACCGTTACTCACTGAGAAGCACGTAAACCACCGTTTGTGTTCAAACACATTAAAAGTAAGCACCTTCGTAGGACAAGACACACTATCATAGATATTTACTCTTTTTGGCAGCTCTTCATTACAGTGAGATAGATGAGGAACTAACTGGGCCAGTAGCTCAGACATACTCCTCATACTGAGGGCTGTAATCTCTGCAAAGAATTCAGTGGTTCCTTAAACAACACACACACGCACAAACACACACACACGTACACACACACACACACGTACACACACACAATCTCCAAAAACATGCCTATTGCCACCAGATGCCAGATAAATCAAAAGCATATGCGTTGGCCTCCAGTTTCTAAGTATGCGTATGCTGAACAAAGATATGGGGGATTCAAAGAAAAACACACACTCAAGCGCACACACTGCAGCGCCCTGCAGACCGTCACGATGGGAGTTCCCATAAACCATGCTGGCGGTTTGTGGAACAGGTCAGTAATGAGCGGGAGCAAGCATGTGTTTTCAGTCTAATGAGCGATTATGAGGGGCTGTAAATCATCCACATGGGGCCTGAAGGAGAGGGGGGTGGGGTAGGGGGGGAGATAGGGGTATGACCCTAGGGGAGATCCCTCTCACTTAGGAATCAGACACTCTCTATGGGACTCCAGATCCTGTTTTCAACCTGCACAGATGATTGTGCTTACAGTAATATGCTCTACAAATAGTGCAGAGTTTTGCAGTCATTTTCCATCCATGGAAAAAAAAACAAAAAAAACTATGTAGCCATTACTCAGTTGTGCTTTACGCAACCTCATCAAATTCTTCATTGTCACTGAAGTGACAGACACACTTAAGGATAAAATATATATGTTACGAGGAAGAATGAGGGGGAACAAGGCGCTTTAAACAGATGGAAGAGAACTAACAGAGGATGGGGAGCACACCAGGACATAGGATGAAGTATTGCCCAGACACACACTCACTGACAAAACAACAGGCCGCACTGGCACAGAAAACAGCAGACAGGACACAGAGACACAGAGTATATTAGCAGAACAGGAACAGGGGTTTGGCTGAGGGGGATTTATACTGGTAGAGGTTAGAGGTGAGGTGAGTCTGGGTTAAGATGGGAGATTAAGCTGAGGCCTGTGTGAGAGGGTAAGTGCGAGACTGACTGGGAAACTGCCACGGGTGGAGCTAGGTTCACAAGCATTCAAAGACAAGCTTAAGAAAACACTCTGGAAAAACCTGAGGCTGAGATTTTAACACATCTTATCGCCATATCTCACAATGGCCGATGTGAAATGTCACAGCCTCAACTATTGTCCATCTCTGTGAGAAACAGAGTTGATTTGTGACAAATCGTTGTAACGTTTGGCATCCAATCAACAAAAATAAACTGCCACATAAAAAAAGTCCAATTTGTCTCTAAGGCCATGTACAGGTTGGAGGGTAGAGGAGGATTTCTGTCAGACGAGGGAGTGCAGAGTGGTGTGAAAGGTTGTTTTGAGCTCCGGCAGTCTGAGTGCAGTGTCCTGACGTGGAACTAAAAAGGTTGTAGAGGGGTTAAGTAACAGGGAAGGAATCCACTTGTCTGGGGGTCTGGTGGGAAAAGCTCCAGGGCTGCAGGATAAACGAGAGAAGACTTAAGACATTGCAGAGTTCTGAGGCTAGCTGAGCCATATGGACACATCCTCTCGACAAGACACACACTCACACAAATCAATCCCTAAAGTTATTGATTCTCACTTAGGGGCCTCTTTGAGTAACTCTATAGTTTTTTCCCCTCTTTCGATCCCCCCCTTTCGTTGAAGAACCCTGAGGGGCCTAAAAGCCTGGGGCTTGAGTTTCAGCACACTGGGGACAGGGAGGGAGGGAGTGTGGGCAGTAGGCGGGGTACTCCTCCCCTTTCCTCATTAGAGATGGGACATAAGAGGGCTAGGGATAGCTGAGAGGGACAGCGGGAGAGATGGATGGCCGGAGTGTGTGGACAGGGAGAAAGATGGATTGAGGAAGTTAAGACAGATGATCAGATAAGGCGGATGAGGGATAAGGCATTGAGGACTGCATAAACACAGACTGACACTTGAGCAAAGACAGACAGACAGACAGGCAGGCACTGGCAGGCAGGCAGGCAGAGAGGCAGACAGGCTAGTGAGGGGAGTTGTGTATACAAGAAACCAACAGTCTGGATGACAGAAAGATGGATGAACACACGGCTAATTGAAAAGAGAAATAAATGAACGGGATGTTGTAATGTTAGTTCCCAGCTCCTCATGACTAGTTGCACCTGCTGCTACAGAACAGCCGAACGGCCCTCGGTGAGTCAAAAGAAGGATTGTTAGATTAGAGAGAAGGCAGACAGTTCACATCTACCCCCACGGCTTAAACACTCTCTTTCTCTCAACTCCCCTTCTCCTCCCTCAAACACACCTGTCTCTCTGCTCTATCTCTTTCCAGCCCCCAGCCCCCCCTTAGCTGCACACTTGAGTGCGCACAGGAATGTAAGGGGAATGACACAATCCTTTAAGTGCTGAAATGTGATTGGTCCAGTCTCTTATCTGCACAACAACGGCACTAATGGATGGGCATTCAGATAAGGGTCAGAGGTCACACAGACACTGTCAACACCGGCAAGGCAGAACTAGCCAACTGCCTACCTCTTTGTTTCAGTTTCTCTCAAACGCAGTCTTACACACACACACAGTCAACATACACATAACTCGCACATGTAATCATACTCATTATTGTATTCTGCGTCTGAGAAAAAGGAATTAGCAGATGTCTCGTTACAAAGCCATGTCCAACTGGGACACACAACTGCACCTCTGTAGTTGAATGAGGTTGAATTGAAGAGCATGAATGAGAAAACAAAGTTCAGCAGAACCCACCAATCAGATGTGCTGAGGTGCAGCAGAGGACATTGGGGGAGGGGTCAGGGGGGTTGGGGGGGGGGGGGGGGTCATCCTCTCATTGTTTATCTCTGGCACATGAAAGCCCCTTTGACACACTTCCTGTGTGGCAGCCGCATGCGAGCTACAGCACAACAGCCAGGACCCAGATACATAAATCAACCTGAGCACATTCTTTAAAACCAACACAGCCACGCTAGTGGTCCACGGTGGTAGCGTTAGCATTAGCCAGCGTGTGGGAGTAAGCTTGTGCAGAGCGGAGGGGCTGCTGGCAGGCTTGGGAGCGTGTTGTTGGAGACGGGTGCTGGGGAGGGGAAAGGGACAAGTCGTCCGGATTAAGAGCTGAGGGCCAGAGGGGGGGGGGGGGGGGGGGGGAGCACAGCCAGTATCAGGGAGCTGGGTAAAGGACAGGGCCCCAGCCCCTGGGGGAAGGGGCCGTCCCTGTTAAGGAAGGAGCAGGAGAGAGGAATGTCCGCGAGGGAGTTAAGCTGGGAGGGTTGAGGGGGGGGGGGGGGTGGAGGGGTAAGCTCAATTCCCACCCCGCCACCGCCACCAACCCCCTCCTTGCTCTCCCTTACTTGTGTGAAGGTCACTGTATCTATAGGGAGGACTGTTTGAAACAAGAGCTGCCAAGAAAACGGATCACCTTAAAACGATTATGGGAACGGGGATATTATAGGTGTGTGTGTGTATGGGTGTGCATAATATGAATGTGCACAAGCTTGTTTCTTACGTCTTACTTGGAATGCCCCCATGTGTGTGTGTGCATAACATTAAACCAAAGCTCTGTTGCAGTACAGACAGACCGAGGAGAGTTCTGGGTGATAAACACTGGCGTGTATCTTTATTGTGACTGAACAGAATACAGAATACACTCAGATGGGACAGGGATCAAGATCATACTTATATCTATACATTAATTAAAAGGAGACTTTATAAAAGATAGGTCCCTGTTTTTATTCCACAGATCCTCAATGTGAAGACTGCATTTCCCATAGTCCTTTGAGGGGCTAAACAATCTCTTGAAAGGTGAAACATAAATCATCTGAAGTGGCAAGTTTAAAGGACATTTTCCTTAGATAAATCTGCTTTATAAAACAGGCTTTTTAGTCTACCAGTAAGTTGAATGGCACTCAGGCAAGAAGACAAGTTTGAAAAGAACAGACCACTTACAATAGCATCCATTCAAACAACGAGGCTGTGAGTTTTCCCCAGAAAAGTTTCTGTAGAAAAGAGATTGAACAGTGCTCTCTTGGTCTCTGTCCTCCACTGGCTCCTTGTTCAGTCAGACTGTGTGGAAATGAGCTGCCTCGGTCCAGCAGAGAGACAGGAAGTGGAAATGGCCAACCATACTCCAAGAGAAACATAGGAAGTCCTGCAGAGAGAAGGAGGGGGCGGAGCCTGGGAGAGACCCCAGCTCCCTCTCTCTGGCCAACAGCTTCTCTCTGAAACAGACAAAGTGCTAATATTTCTCAGTCCCTCTCTCCTCCTCCCACACAACTGGGCCAGTTAGAGGCCCAGACTGCCTCTGACTGGGAGGATGACAGGTGGACGGCTGGCCGGCGTTGCCGTGACACCCCGAGGAAAGAACCAGGTCATTCTGAAAGCAAACGCAAATAGAAGTCCAATCCCAAGGTCTGCTGAAAAAACTGTGATTACAGTCCAGAACCTTCTTATAAAAGGCGGAAGGTTCTAGAACCTTCCAACTGTTTAACCTTCCGACTTAAACAGTTTGCCTTGTCCACCATTTCAGAGCAGAGCAATCCACGTGGCCTAATGCATGCCACAACAACAGGAAGTGTCACCTCAGCCCACAGACTCGTCCCCCACCATGCTGTACACCAACTATGAAAGCGACAGTCCTTAAAAACGACACCGGTTCTGATCCATGTCGCTCCAGGGCGGGACCACAGTCAAACATTCGCCAGGGGCTGGGAGTGGAAAGGGAGGGCGGAGATGGAAAACATCCTCTTCCTCCTCCTCCAGCATCAGGTGACAGCCGGCCTGCTCCCCCCTCCCCCCCCCCCCCCCCTCGGCTGGAGGGACGAGAAACGTGGGTCTCTGTAGCGTCAAAAAAGCTGCGCCCCCATTCTTTTAAGGGACTCCATGTATGGCAGCGGGGGTCTGTCTGTTGACATGGAGGTGTGCTGGTGTCTGTGTCACAGTCAGGGGCCGAGGCCAGGAGGGCGGAGGAGAGGTGGGGGGTGAGGAGGGGGGTTAGAAGCGGAGGACCCCGGGGTGGTTCTTGCTGCTCATGGTCAGGGTCTGGACGCTGGAGATGATCTTCCTCTGATGGCCCGCCAGGGTCACGCCCAGACGCAGCAGGTCCCTGCGCAGAGGAACACAGAGAAACACACTCAGTCACATCGTCAACACACACACACACACACAGACAGACACAGACGCTTACGTAGACCCAGACAGTCACAGGAGGAATAAACAGGTTGAGAGGACAGGAAGACAGGAAATCAATATAATCCATTTATACCACACAACATACCACACAGGCAGACAAAGACTGCAAGACCAGAATAGACAGCCATGACGACAAAAAAAAAAATTCTGCCAGCCTGCCAAAAACTTGACAGGCAGAGAGATTGACAAACAGTCAGCCAGCCAAGCTGACAGGCAAACAAACAGTCAGCCAGGCCTGTGGCAGCAGGTCAGAGCAGTGCAGGTCAGAGCAGTGCAGGTCAGAGCAGTGCTTACTCAGTGGTGATCTGGGCCAGGAGGTCAACAGAGGAGAAGCCGGCCTGCAGGAAGCTCTCCTCGTAGCGTTCCATCTTGATGGCCCTCAGCCACTCCCCCACCGAGGAACAGGAAGAGGGCGCAGGGGGGGCGCGCTGGTCCAGCAGGGGGTGGGACGGCCTGGGGGGGGGGACACAAACAGGTTACACACACACCCTGTCACCAGAACACTGGGGGGGGACCCAAACAGGTTACACACACACCCTGTCACCAGAACACTGGGGGCTTACATTCAGGTCCCCTGGAGGGGGACAGGGAGGGAGGGTCTCTCAGGAGAGAGGGGGGCAGTATCTTGCCCCGCGGGAGTGACAGGCCTAAACAATGGCTGCTGTGGGGGTGGGCGGGGCCTGGCTTTGAGTGACAGGTGAGTATGCAGGGTGAGGGAGGGGGTCTGACAGTTCCCAGCAGGACACAGCAAGGCGACGGAGCATGCCCAGTGGCAGGTATGCAGAGGCTGACACACAGGACCGGAGACAAGTGAAAGACTGAAAGGAGGACTGGAATGACAGGGTGGCGAGGAATGGGACAGGACACCCATTCCTGGCCACCCTCCCCCCCCCGTTCTGAGTTCTCCCAGATTTTGGTACTCAAATGTTGACAGGTATGGTGGAGGGGGGGGCGGCGGGGGGGTTGGTCAGAGACAGAGGATGCCAGAGGCAGGCTAAATAAACATAAATAAGTCCCTTAGTTATAAAGCTCGAAATCACCGGTGTGCCCTTTTGTGCCTCCGCAGCTCGACTGTGCTGTTGTGTTTCATTGTATTGCGTTCCATCCCAAAAGGCGTGGGAATTGTCGATGCGGCTTGGAGATAAGAAATTCCATTCCTCCGTCCATATATCAGAATCAATATTGTTTTGCAGCCATATTTTTTTGTTCTTCGCCGTAGCAACCACCTGAGACTTTTAATGCCATTTCTACCACTTCTTCATTCAAATTCCCCCATCTACTATTCAAATTTTCCCGTCTAATATTCAAATTCTCCCGTCTACCTGCGCAGATATCAACAGCGCAACTGGGTTGTAGGTTGCCAGGTTGAGGTCACAAATGGGTTGAAAATTGCATGATATGTATGTGAGTAGGATGGGTTTCAAGATCTGGCAACTGGACAACCTTGGAATAATGTATTGATGTGATTATTCATATAACGAGGTTTGGGCCATATCAATTACGAGAGTTTCACCAGAGAAATAACCAAAGGGGAGACGGGCGTAAGATTGGTGTGAAATACGGGAGACTCCCGGGGAAAACGGGAGTGTTGACAAGTACGCCCTCCACTCACTGCTCACACAGACCTCAAGCTGTGTGTTGAGCCACCAACTCTAGTCTCCTCACACAGGCTCGTGAACGCTCTCCACCTGACCCCTCCCCCCCCCCCCCCCCCACGCCCCGCGTCCCCTCGATGCCCACTCACCCTGCTCCCTCCTGGGCCACGATCTTCAGAGAGGCGGGGTTGCGGATCAGCTTGTCCAGGGCGCTGACGATGGCGGCGAAGCGGGGGCGGGCCGAGCGCTCCTTCTGCCAGCAGTCAAGCATCAGCTGGTGGAGGTGGGTGGGGCAGTCTGGGGGCGGGGGCAGGCGGTAGTCCTGCTCTATGGCGTTGATCACCTGACAGGGCGGAGAGCGACGGAGGGGCGAATTAAACAGACGTCATCTGGGTCTGCAGGAGGACATGCTAATCTTTTTCTTTCTCTGTCAGTGTCAACCTGACACACACACACACACACACACTCACATCCTGGTTGCTCATGTCCCAGTAGGGCCTCTCCCCGAAGGACATGACCTCCCACATGACGATGCCGTAGCTCCAGGCGTCGGAGGCCGAGGTGAACTTCCTGAAGGCGATGGCCTCGGGCGCTGTCCAGCGGATGGGGATCTTGCCGCCCTGGAAACAGCGGACACGAGAGGAGTTAGCTACCTAACCCGACTCAGCTCCACACATCAGTGACTCAAGTGATATATAACTGAGGTGCGTTTGATTTGCTTCACTCGACTTAAATCAAGCGTACCGCAAATATTTCCAGACCCATGGTGTGCATCCCATCACAGTGGTGTTGTGAGTGGGGAGTGTAGTGTTGGTGTGGGGTCAGTGTGTCTGGTGGTCTCACCAGAGAGCTGGTGTAGGTGGGGTCAGAGGAGTTCTCCTGCAGGAAGCGGGACAGGCCGAAGTCGGACACCTTGCACACCAGGTTGCTGTTGACCAGGATGTTGCGTGCGGCCAGGTCGCGGTGGACGTAGCTCATCTCCGACAGGTACTTCATGCCCGAGGCAATGCCCCGCAGCATTCCCACCAGCTGGATGGGCGTGAACTGACCGTCGTTCAGCTACGAGGCGACACAGAGGACAGAGAGAGTGAGAACGCGTGGATGTGTCAATGAGCTAGCTTGTTTGGGAGTGTGAAAATTCAACAGGCTTGTGTGTGTGTGTGTACAGAGATTCAGACTGACCCGTAGGAAGGAGTCCAGCGCTCCGTTCTCCATGAACTCGGTGAGGATCATGACTGGACAGCTGGCTGTGATGATGCCCTCCAGGTGGATGATGTTGGGGTGCTGGAACTGGCCCATGATCGACGCCTCGGACAGGAAGTCCCGCCTCTGCTTGTCCGTGTAGCCTCCCTTCAGAGTCTTGATGGCCACATAGTTCTCCTTCTTCCCTGGGACCTTCAGCCTGCCCCGGCACACCTCTCCAAACTCACCTGCAGCGCACACACACACACACACACTTAGCATGGAAAGCTAAACTCCCTGGAGAGAGTCCATGTTGCTTATGCTAACTCCTGACCCCTGGGAAGTGGATTATCTGTAAAAGGTGGCTAGTTTATGTTCACACTGTAGCGCTGAGAGGAGAGGCTCACCTGCTCCAATGACCTCCTCAATCTTGACAAAGGAGACATCGATTTCTTTGGCAAACTCCCGCACCGCCTCGTTCGGGTCTTCGTAGGTGAAGGGGTCGATGTACACTTTGACCCCTGAGGCAGAGAGGATCGTGGGTGAAGAGACGCGTGTCAGAGAGAGAGAACTTGGATTCACAAACAACCTTAACACTTGTGTGGTCCACATTAGGAAACGTGACTTTGAAAAGTACTATTAATAGTACGTGTGTGTGTGTGTGTGTGTGCTGGTGTGTGCATGCGTGTTCTCACCTTGGCCGAGGAGGTACTGGCTGTTTTTGTCACTTAGCTCTGGGTCCTTCATTCTGCTGTGTCTCCTGCAGGGCAGAACAGCAGTGAAGAGAGAGAGATGAAGAGAGAGAGAGATGAAGAGAGAGAGAGATGAAGAGAGAGAGAGATGAAGAGAGAGAGAGATGAAGAGAGAGAGAGACGAAGAGAGAGAGAGAGATGAAGAGAGAGAGAGATGAAGAGAGAGAGAGATGAAGAGAGCGAACGAGGGAGAGAAAAAGGGTACGGTGCCAGGGAGGGTCAAAGAGGGAGAGACAGATTGTTAGCTCAGTGACATATCGCCGTCTACATCCCTCTCCAAAACAGATGCTGCTGGCGCCCGTGCGCCCATGTCTCGGACGCGCAGCATCACAAACATCCCAGCAGAGCACGAGTCTGCCTCTCCTCCCTCTGTCTCTTTCCCTCCGCCCCACTCCACCCCTCTCAGTCTGACTGCCGCTCGCTTCTGTTCTGCTAGGGGGCTCCATTAGTGAGACTTCCTTTGGCCCAAGCCCATCCCAGTAGGACCGACCCTGTGGCTACTGGACCCCTGCCTTGCTCAATCTCTCTCTCCCTCCCCTTCCCCACAGGCTCAAAATAGCTTTGCCGTCCCACCCTCCGCTGGCTGGAGGTCCAGACCTCTACTGTGTTGTGTGTGTGTGTGTGTGCACGCGTGCGTGTGTTGGGGGGGGCGGGGGTGTATTTGTGCGTGTGGACAAGGGGAATATGTGTGTGGATTGTTCTACGTGCGTGGTTGAACATACGTGTGGGTATTTTTCAATGCATGTTCTGGGTTTGTGTACTGCGTGTGTGGGTTGTGTGTTTGGGCGTGTGTGTGTGTGTGTGGCTTCTAAGTGCGTGTGCCCCAAGGTCAGGACTATTGTTCTTCTGTCCTGTGGAGACAGGGTTGGGACGGCTGCATCCTGCCCCACCCCTCCCCTACTTCTCCCTCCCTCTCTCTCTCCCTCTCTCTCTCTACATCTCTCTCCCTCCCTCTCTCCCTACCCCCATCTCCCTCCCTCCCTCCCTCTGTCTGTCTGTCTCTTGCTCATTTTTTGACAAACTGGTTCTCTGTGTTCCCAGAACCTTTCTTTCCGGGGGCATCTAGGGCTATTACCTGAAACAATGAAGGGAACGTGCTGTCATCGAGGGTAGAGGGAGTTTTAGCCTGCTAAGCACTAACTCTCATGAACACGGCTTTGGTTCTCATGAACTGGTAGGATCGTTTGATAGGATTCATTTAGGTAGGAATAGCTTGATAAGAGACGGCTGGTTAAAATCAAATAAAGTAATGTCAAATGTCATGATTAGAGCCACAGATTTAGTTTTCGATATCCTTACATATCTTCAGTCCTCCCCGCCTTCTCACTTGTTCTTCACCCCCTCCTCTCTCCCTCTCCCTCCATGCCCCTCCTCCCCCTCTTACCGTATACAGTAGACAGCCACAGTGATGACAGTGATGAGCAGCAACATCCCCATGGCGATCAGCACCCCTGTGACCAGGAGCTGGGAGGAGTCATCGTCCTCTGAGGAGAGGAGACGAGAGGATGGAGGTCGATTGAAGTCAATAGTGGTTTAAGGATGAGGAAGAAGAGAAGCAGGAGAGAGAGTGTAGAGTTCACCATACTGAAGCACAGACAGCACATGGACAGCAAACAGAAAGAAGTCACTGCTGGCAGAAGATGAAACCGGGGCCTCCGTGCGCCAGAGAAGCCTGGGCCTTTCCTTACCGTCAGGCAGGGTGCGGAAGGAGGCTGCCGGGCCGAAGCTGCCGTAGCCGGCCATGGTGCGAGCGCGGACCTGCACCTCGTACTGGGTGGCCCGCCGCAGGTCGCTCAACACCACCTGGTTACTGTCGCTCTCCCTGTAGCGACACGACTGCTCCTCGCCACGCCTCTCCTGCGGAACCAAGGGAGGGATGGAGGGAGGGAGGGGAGGGGAGGGGAGGGGAGGAGGGAGGGGGCGAGGGAGGGGAGGAGGGAGGGGAGGAGGGAGGGGAGGAGGGAGGGGAGGAGGGAGGGGATGTTTCAGGACTTGGGATTTACAGTCAAAAAGAGCGATCATTTGACAGGGATGATAGAGTGATGGTAGAGATAAAGAGAAGGAGGGAGAGATGGAGAGACACGGGGGGGCGGGGGGGGGAGAGGACGAGGGAGGTTGTGGGGGAGGGATGTAGGTCTCTGGGGGTGTTCCTCACCTTCTCACAGTAGCGGAGCTGATACTGCAGGATGGTGTAGTGGGGCTGAGCTGGCACAGACCAGTGCAGAGTCAGACTGCTCTCAGTAGACACCGTCTTCCTGACCGTGGACACCAGCACGGGCACTACACACACACACACACACACACACACACACACACACACAGGTCATTAGATTGTGGAAAACAGTGAAACATCACATGCCCAAATCACAAAATCCTCAGTATCCCTCTTCCCCTCCGTCTCCTCTCCCTCTCTCCCCCCCCCCCCCCCCCCCCCCCCCCCCCCCCTCTCTCTCTCTCTCTCTCTCTCTCTCTCTCTCTCTCTGTCCCTCCATCCTAGTTTCAGTCTCCTACCGTCGTGGCTGGTGGTGATGTTGACGCTGTCGCTGGTCGGGGCCTTGCCGCTCTGCTGGGAGACCCCGTTGAGGGCCTGGATGGAGAAGGTGTAGGTGGTGTGCGGCAGGAGGCCCCAGACCACCACCGAGCGGCCCAGCAGGCCTCGCTGGGCGGGCCGGTAGCTCACGCTGTCCCCGCAGGGTGAGCAGGGGCCCCTGGGGGCCCCGCACAGGGAACACTCCAGGGAGTAGGTGAGGTCGCTGCGGCCGCCGCTGTCCAGGGGCTCGCTCCACTCCAGGGTGACGGTGGTGTCGTTGATCTGGGTGCTGACGCTGCGGGGGGCCGAGGGGGGCCCTGGGGGGGGGGAGAGAGGAGGGAGAGTCAGAAACATCCGGAGCAGCCGCTGCCACTGGAACAGCCCATCACGAAACGAACCCTGAAGAGAGAGAGGGTGGGTGGGTGGTGGGGGGGTCAGACACCACTGGATCATGACCCGTCACGTAACATTAATCCTGTCTTCATCCCAAGAGGGGAGTCAGGTGGCTGAGCGGTGAGGGAATCGGGCTAGTAATCCGAAGGTTGCCAGTTCGATTCCCGGTCATGCCAACTGACGTTGTGTCCTTGGCAAGGCACTTCACCCTACTTGCCTCGGGGGAATGTCCCTGTACTTACTGTAAGTCGCTCTGGATAAGAGCGTCTGCTAAATGACTGAATGTAAATGTAAGACAGCCCCACCCCCCACCCCCTCCAAAGAAATGTCAACCAGGGGCTCTGCTCTGCTCCCCCTCCCCTCCCATCAGCCTCCTCCACGGCTCATCCCTGAAGTCCCATCACGCACGTTGGATTCCCGACACCCTCTCTCTCTCTCTCTCTCTCTCTCTCCTCCAGCCGGCGGCCGACTCGCCAGGGAGCGCGGCAGGAAGCCACGCCGGGGCGCAGGATAGAATCGCTGCTCCAATTACACGCGTCTAAAAACCCAGACGATAATGATCAGCGGGCGGGGGGCCGGGGGGGGCGGGGGATCGCTGCGGAGGAACCACGACTAAACAGCAACGCCACTCAGACGGTGTGAAGGAGGCTCTCCGCGGGCTCCTGCCAAGGAGACTGCTTTGTCATTGGGCCTTGTGCCTGGGGACCACGGGGGCTTCTGTGCCAGCCTCACATAGCGGGATAGCGGGTACCAGGCTCTCTCAGGGGACGAGGGAGGGAGGGGAGGGTGGTATAAGTGGCGACAGCCGGCGCCAATCGTGTGCCTCCGTTCAGCTGAGACTGCCGCCCCCGTCTTCAGATCGACATTGACGGGGACAGAGTGAGACGGAAGGCGTGGTCTGGGACAGGAAGGGATCCAGACGGGAGCCTGGGATGACTCGTGCTTTAGGATCGCCTTGAACGGTGGACGTGCGAGTCCCAGCCAGTCCCAGCCGGTCCCAGCCTGTCCCTCCGGGCTCCCGTCCGCTGGAAGGGAGTCAGCGGTGGGAGCCGCCGCTCCTCGCTAACTCCTTTTCACGGCCATTCTGGCAGAGTGTGGCCAATTAAAAAATACCTCCCCATTCACACATGTGGCCCGTGAATTGAAATTCCGGAATCTGCATGGAGGTGTCACTCAGGGGCCGTCAATGCTTCCCCTCTCTGGGCCTGACCTCCAGGCTCTGCACCCCTCCCCCCACCCCCACCCCCAGGCCCACACAAAAGAGTAGCATTTCAATACTGTGAAGCAGCGGGACAAAAGCCACGGAGCAGGTGAGGAGAGCAAAGGAAGAGGGGCTGCAGAGGAGGAGCGGGGGACACAAAGAGGAGAAGGCAACAAGACAAACACCAGTTGAATATAAGAGACGGGGGAAAACAAGAAAGTAGGGCAGCGAGTGCAGCAGGGCAACGTAAAGAGAGGAGAGAATGGGGAGAATGTTTGTTTGTGTGTGTGTGTGGTTGTGTTTGTCTTTCAGTGACTGTGTGTGTGTGTGTACTCACTGGTGCACGGAGTGTCTGGGCTGTCTGACTCAGCTCGGAGGTATCCAGGGCGACAGGAGCAGGCGGAGGACCCGGTCACTACGGCGTGGCTGAACCCTGGACAGGCCGAGCACAGGCCACCTGGAGCTGCCTTAAACTGCCCCAGGGGGCAGGCTGTGGGGGGGGGGGGGGGGGCAGGAGGGGGGGGGGGGGGGCAGGAGGAGACGGGGAGAGAGGGGGTTAGTGTGGTCCCAGACACCGCCCACGAGCGCCGCGTCAGAACACATCACCTCCACCCTCCGTGTCCCGACCGGGAGACACGGAAGCCAAGAACCACATGAAGACGAAGGAAAAAAAACAGCCAAACAGGACTGGAGCGCTCATTAATCACCGCCAGGATACATAAACACAATGAAATGGATCTGAATGCGTTCTCCTCTGCTCTCATCCCCATTCACACGGACACCCAGCTACACTGTAAACACCCGATTAATCAAACCTGTGCAGACACACCACGCTCATTCAACTGAGGGATCTTGCACAGCATGTGATGCCTGTCTGTACGTGTATATGTGTGTGTGTGTGTGTACGCTTGCATGTCTGTGGGTGGGTGTGTGTGTGTGATTGTACTGTACGTGGGTGTTATTGCAGATCCGCTCCATTCGCATTGGTTTATACACGCGTCTGTACAAATAAATCTGGTCAATAGCCATTCCCAGTATGTATTCATATGAGGATATCGAAGTGCTAATTTTAGTGTTAGTGCGAGTCTGTGAAGTGTGCAATAATCAAAACAGACGGACTCTGGAGAGATTAGTCATCAGAGCCACTCAGAGCCCTTTCATCTGCTGGGCGAGTCGAAAACCAACACACCAGGACGAACAAAGACTACAGCTGGCTTCACACACACAACACACGCGCTAGCGTTAGAACTCCTGACTCTTTGCAAGTCATGCTACAAAAGATGTGGGGAGCGACAAGGAATGCTGTAAAGCAGCAGTTGTTAGAATTATCACTGCTGCACACTCACAGTTGGGAACGGATTTGAATTTGGTTCTGGAACTTCAAGCCCCCTTAGCTTTTTGTTAAGATGGCGGTACAGTTTCCATCCAACTTTTGAGCAGCTAGTTGCTAACATCTGCTGTGGTAGCCCAGTGCTGCTGAGCTCAGTGGCTTTGCTCCAGTGCTGGTGAGAGGGTTCAGCAGTGTCGAGGGTTAAATAAAACCAGGCCTTCCTGACAGAGAAGGTTTTTCCGACTCCCTGGAGCCGATTTATCATTAACCAAATAAAGAGGCTGAAGAGTTAAGGTGTTAACTCGGCCAGGCAGGAAACTACATGTCGGCAGAAAGAAAAAAAAAAAAAGCCCCGCGTCAGCCTAATCTCTGAATAAAATGACATCATTACAATTCGAGTAGCCCTTCCTTTCCCAGACAGTATAAATAGAGTTTCTCTTTGTTATACATGTGCTGGGGTACAACTTTCACCCTTTTACTCTCCCCCCATTGTGTCCGAGGAGGGTCTTTCTATAAGACCACAGACAGGGGCAGCACAGGGGTTAAAACATCCACTGACAGAAAACCCCACCAGCAACACAAAAAAACCAAAACAACAACAACAAAAAAAAGGAAGCGTCATCAAAAGTTTCCATTAGTCAGATGTCCCGCACTCAGAATGCTAATGAGGGCTCCGCCAGAGATGTGTGCTGGCGTGGGGGGGGGGGTGGGGGTCGACCTGCGTCCCTGGGCCTGGCAGCCTCAGTGTCCAGAGTCCTGGGGGCATCAAAGGCCCTCAGGAGATAAGGCATCAGACCGACCTGTTCATAAATAGCCTGTAACCGCTGGCTGCTAAGATGCTGCGCACAGAGACGAGGTTTATAGCGACGTGATAGGCTCCAGCCCGGCCACTTAAAGAGCTTTACGGCCTATCTCTCCCCTGCCGCCGGCACGCTCCATACATCAACACACGGCCGTTTACGACACTCGTTTCCTCCCCGGTAGGCAGGAGGAATGCAAAACAGAGCATACACAACTCTCTCCCCGCTACACTAAATAGGTTTGGGGACGGAGATTGAAAACCGGCCGTCCTCAAAACACGCCGGGCCCGACGTGTGTGAAACGCTGACGTCCGTTTAGTTTGGAGTGGCGCTGAGTGAGCATGTGTGAGGAGAGGCAGGGAGACGCAGAAGGTCTTCTTTCTCCTCAAAGCTGGGAGTGGAATGTGACCCCAGCTTGACCTTCTCTTTACTTTTCTCCAGAGGCAAGTGGGAGAATGGGGTGGAGACTCACTCGCTCACAACAGACACCCACACACACACACACACACAGACACACATATGCGGGAACATAGAAATAAGACCACAATAATTAGCGAACACAGGAAACTAACTGCCTGTGGCTCCGAGTGCGTTAGGGTGTGTCGGTGTAGACATGAAGAGGAGATGGGTGGCTCGAGCTTTTGTCTGCGTCTTTTTTTTTGTGTGTCTGTGCACGCCTGTGCTGGCGTGGCAGAGATTTATTGCCTTAACATGCTCTTATCCTACATTTTCAGTCATCTGCAGTGCCGTGGTGTTCCTGTAATGA
Source organism: Osmerus mordax (assembly GCF_038355195.1). Taxonomy (NCBI): domain Eukaryota; kingdom Metazoa; phylum Chordata; class Actinopteri; order Osmeriformes; family Osmeridae; genus Osmerus; species Osmerus mordax. The sequence goes on along the minus strand of NC_090068.1, from coordinate 10,531,585 downwards.
CCTGCTGAGTGGGGCTTTTCTGGCTCAAGAGCAACTCCTGTCAAAGCAGGAAAATATCTCCCCGGCAAAATGGAGGAGAAAGAAGGATAGAGGCGACCAGGTTTCATCCACATTAGGGCCCATCTGCCTGCTCTCCTCAACCTGTGTGTGTGTCTTTGTGTGCAAGGCTTTACAAGGCTAATTTGCGTTATTATGGGGGGGTGGTATAGCTCCACAGAGAACCCCCCCCCCCTTCCTATTCTCTGTTATCTGGTTCCCTTTGATGTTCCAGGAGTGCTGGATTTTTCACCTGCACATTCTCCTGCCCCCCCCCCCCCCTCCCTTCCTCTCCTCTTGTCTTCTCCTCCCTCTATTGAAGGATAAATCACAGGGTCTCTCTCTGACATGTCCCAGTCCCCGCCCTCAGCCCCCCCCCCCTGCCCTGTGACACCACCCTTCACCTCTGACCCCCCCCACTCCGGCCTCCCTCTGTTCCTCCAGCGTCCCAGCCTTTCACTTGGCTCATTACCCACACCCCCCCCACCACAATCCTTCCTTCAACTCCTCTCACACTAGACCTCTTAAGCCCCCTCCCTCCCTCCCCGCCCCCACCCCCCAACCACCACCCTTAACCACCACCTTCACACTTTTTCCATTGTCTCATTGTTTAGGTGTGAGTGTGTCCTCCAAAACAGATGAGATGGCAACAAAACTCACTCGCCAGCCAGCAGACCACTTCCCCCCACCTCCCCCCCCTCACACACACCCTCTCAACCCCCCCGGTGGGCCTCGCCTCCCCCCCCTCACACACACCCTCTCTACCCCCCCGGTGCGCCTCGCCCCCCCTCTCACACACCCCCTCTCTACCCCCCTGGTAGGCCTCGCCCCTCCCCTCTCACCTGTGCAGCGGGTGTGGCCGTCCGCGGCCTCGTATCCGGCCTCGCAGCTGCAGGACGTGGTGGGCTGGCCCACCCACTGGCCGTCCTCGCCGCAGAACAGCTTGGGGGCCCGCGGGCGCGGCCCCTGCTGGGTGGCGTGCTCCACGCACACGCCCTGCGCCTCCTGGACCAGGGTGCGGGGCACCGTCTCGGGGAAGGAGGACAGGGCGCTGACCAGGGTGGGACACTTCTTGAAGAAGACCCGCACCGAGAGCAGGGCCATGCAGGCCCCCTGGGCCTGGAAGGCCAGGTAGAAGCCTCTCTTGGTCAGAGGACCCAGGCGCAGAGTCTTCACGTTGAACTTCTTCTCTCCGCCCTTCCTCAGCAGGAAGTCCGCCGCTACCGTGTCCACCTGTCGGGGAGGTGAGGCGGAACTGGGTTAGCCAGGTGTGTGTGTGTGTGTGCTTGTGGATGGGTGGTCAATACTATGTGTGTGTGTGTGTTTAATGAGCCCACCTGTGTGTGCATGTGTGTCTAATGGTCCCATCTGTGTGTGTGTGTGTGTACCTTGGTGTAAGGGTTCTCCATCCAGGCCGGGTGCGTGGGCGTGGCCTCGTCAGAGTCTGCCTGGTAGTAGTACAGGTTGAAGGTCTCCTTGCAGCTGGGGCTGTGTGTGTCCCTGGACGAGCACTCGATCATGGTGAAGCGCAGCTCCACGTACACCTGCGACGCCTCCCGCCGCCCGATCAGCCGGCTGCGCAGCCAGTGGCTGGCCGAGCCTACCGTCTGGCAGATCTGATAGGTCCGCACGCTGTTGTTCTCCTCGTCGTGGCCGCTCACCTCCTCCCACTGAGGAGACGGCAGGCGCAGGGTGAGAGGGGTGAGAGGGAGGGGGGTGAAAGGGAGGGGGGGGTGAGGGGGGGAGAGAGAGGGGGGGTGAGAGGGGGGGGTGAGGGGGGTGAGAGAGAGAGGGGGGGTAGGGGGGGGTGAGAGGGGGGGGTGAAAGGGAGGGGGGGGGGATAGGGGGGGGGGTGAGAGGGAGGGGGGGTGAGGGGGGGGTTATCTAACGGTGAGGCCAGGGGCCAGTGTACCTCCGTCCCACACCCAACAGGCATGTGCACATCATACCCAGGCAGGGCCCAGTGCATGAAGCAGACAGCTGAAGGACATGGCATGTGCTCGGGATGACTAAACGATGTGCCGGGGGGGGGGGGGGGGGGGGGGGGGCAACTAAACGATGGAATGTGTAAACGGCTGTAAGAGGTGTTTAAGCTGTCGTGCGTGAAGCATTAGGATGAGATGGACTGTAACAGCAGGGCAGGGGAGGTGAGGAGCATAATGAGAGGACTGGGCCGAGGCACTGTGTCCTGGGGCTGTGTGTGTGTGTGTGTGTGTAAGCAGAGTAAATATGTATGCAGGACACACACCTCGGGTCCGGCATGGGAGTAGACGGTCCATCGGAGGTCGGACATCTCCGTCTTGGTGTTCATCAGAACTTCTGTGGGACACAACACACAGCGTGAGTCTAACACATGCTGAGGTAGAACACTCGCACGCTCGCACATAAACGCGTGCACGCGGGCGTCGATGCGTGCAGACTGTACCATTGCAATGCTAACAGAATGAAGCCGATTTAAGCGCCGGACGTGTGCGAACAGGCGGTGTGCTCAGAGTTCCATCTGTAAGGCCTGTGCTGGGATTAGAGGAGCTGGAGGGAGAGGAAACAGGACGAGACCCTGCTAGAGAAAACACACAGCACTGCTTCACAGCCACCCACCAGATCTGTGGTTCCTACAGGTCTGACCCCCCTCTCCTCTGTCCCTCCCTCCCTCCTCTTGTCCTCCATCCCAATTTCTAGATTAAAAATAACCTGGTGAGAAACCACTAGCGGGGGGGGGGGGGGGGAGAGAGGGAGACATGGGGACTTAATGGTGGGAACAAGGGTATAGCCCAAATTCACACACAGTGTACATACATATACACACACAGCCACACACACACACACACAAGCGCAGCATCCACGCACTTAAACATCCACAGAGCGGCACACACACCTACACACCCCTCCAGCAGGGAGCTGTGATTAAAACTGAATTGATTTTCTGTAATCTCCCAAAGCCTCGGCCCACAGCCAGCCCGGTAACAGCCACAACAGTTCTGCTATGATTGAGTAATTCAATACAGACTGGGACCCGAACTGGAACAATGCAGAAATGTCACGGGCAAGCACGGACGCTGAAATCATTTCTCTTTTTCCTGTGTAAATTCTCAAGCCGCGCCCCCTTACCATGATGCCGTGTCTGTTTGCTGTATTGTCAGCCGGCCATTACTTATTGATGGGGAGAGGTTTGGTTCAGAGAGCCTGGGGCCCCAGGGGCTTCCAGCAGGGGTCTGGCTCAAGGGTCAGCCTGTCTGCAGGTAAGATGGGCATGTGACCATCCCCAGCCGTGCCCACATCTCAGCACAAGCCGGCTGCCTTTGATCTATAAATACCATTTTCTCTGAGCACCAACACCAACTTCTCTCTCTCTCTCTCTCTTCCTCTCTCTCGTAAAGGGAATTACTTTTATCCATCTTCTTTCATTTTACTCTGTGGTACATTCTCTTTTGTGGGTTTTAGAGCATATGCTTTTTTAAATTTCCTTTTGTGTTTTCTGGGTCAGCCGTCTTAAGAGCAGCATGTGCCAGCAGTGCCATGCCATCAATAATTCTGATAGTTTGATATGAATCCTACCAGTCCTGACACTTTGTCATTGACGGAGACACACTAGATACGGCAGCCTTTATCTGGCTCCCTCACCGCCTCCCTCGCTCGCTCTCTGACACCCCGTTCTGTCACCGACAACCTCACCGCTCCTCCTCCATCCCATCCTCTCTCTCTCCTCCTCGACAATCCCTGAGAGGTTCGACACCTCCCTCCCTCTCTACCACCCTCTTCTCCCGGGCACTTACAGGCTGCAGAGGGCTGATAACCACAGTCCGACGCAGTGAATAAAGAGATGGACACCAGGGGGGGGGGGGGGGGGTTTGGGGGAGAGGGGGAGAGGAGAGGATGAGGGGTGAAGGAGGGCAGGGTCGTCCTCAGCTTCAGACGCGAGTGAGAATCCACCCTGGGGGAGGAGGAGGAGGACAGGGCGCTGGGATGGAAATGGAGGGTTGAAGAACACGCTCTCTCACTCGGTGCTTCCCCACTATGTGATGCACCTCAAGCTCGCAGGAATAAACTAATTACAGATCCTCTGCGAGGTGGTGCTACTCAGGTTGTGGACATGGAAGAAGTCCCTTGGTCGTGTTATGAACTCCATGTTTGGGCTTCTAACTTAGCAGAGTTATGTAGATCCAGTGGAGGGAGAGGAGGGGGGGGGGTTCAGTATGGCTTCAAGAGTAAGGATGATATTTTATTTTCTACAAAGAAAATTGGGGTCTGGGCAATGCAACAACACGTTGCTCTGACTTGGATGAACCATTTCAAGTATTGACCCAAATAGACCTGGCTGACAGCATTGTTCCTACACCTGTCCCAGTGCTAGTGAGCAGAATGAGGACCCCCCCCCCCACCCCTGCCCTTTAGGAATACAAGGTGTGTGTGTGTGTGTGAGAGTGTGTGTATAATCACTGTTTATCACCCCTCTATCATTATATTTTATGAGACAGGATGCATGCGTGTCTGAGTGTTTTTGCTTGAGCTTGTGCCAACTTGTGTGTTCAGATGTTTGGGGTTTTTCAAGCTTATGCCTGAGATTAAGGGTGCACCAAGGGCACACACACACACACGTGAACACACACACACACACACACACAGCTGGATTGACAGTGTGCGCTGGAGCAGGCTTTGACTCATCCCTTTAAAAAGACTCCATTCCTCAGCCTGCCCTTCTGTAATTCCCGAGAGCAGAGAAGGCTCAGGTCTCTGACAGAAGGGCTTTCATGTATTCCTTTTGGACCCCTCCACCTTTGGCCCGGCTGCTGGAACCCCCCCCCCCCCCCCCCCCCCTTCTGTTTGCTCCTTCAGTACCCCCATCATCCCTCGATCCCAGCCCATCCACTCCACAGCAATAGGTGAGGAAGCCCAAATGTGTGCTGGCTTTAAATAACTGACCTTGAATATGATAGCCTGACCCAAGCGATCACAGAGTGAACAAACCCCCTCTTTAATTACACAGCCACTACTTCACTTTCCCCTCTGCTGTGTGCCCTCCCCCCCCCCTCTCTCATTCTCCCCCTCCCCCCCGTCACTCTCTCCCTCCCCCTCTCTCCCTTCCTTCCCCTCTGCCGGGCTCTGGAGTGTGATAGGGAAATTATAGGCCTGTGAGCCTTCGCCCTACATCTGCTTCAATTAGACCCCCGCTTTAATTAAGGAAACAGAGAGTACCAATTACCCCCTACAAACCAGAAGAGGAGAGCAGGAGAGAGATGGAGGGGGTGAGAGAAATGAGAGACAGAGAGAGGGGGGGGGTAGGAGGAAGAGGAGCGAGGAAAGAGAGAGTGTGGAAGGCCAGCGAGGGGTAAGTGACCGGGGTTAAGGATTTACGAGTGTTCTGGGAGAGAGGAACAGATGAAGTGAAAGAGTGAGAGCTGAAAACAAGACGAGAGGAGCTTAACAGGGCTTTCTGTCACTAAGACTTCTCCTGGTGCCCTGCGTGGGGTTTGATGTGTTTCTTGTGTGTGTGTGTGTGTGTGTGCGCGCACGAGTGGGTGTGTATTTGTAGAACACGGCGCGCACTAACGTGTGTCTGTGTTTATGCGTGTCGGACACGTCAGCCGAGCTGGTGAGATTAGGCCTCTCCTTCCCAGAAGCCCCTGCCCCTGGTGGTTTCCTGCTGGGGAGCAGGCTGAAGAGTGATGGGACTGGCCTCACACATCCCCAGCATTCACCAGAACCACTGGGCCGAGAGCCCTGCGCAGGAAACACAAACACCCCGCTCTACAATAACGGCTGCGTGTGACCGTGCGTGCGTCTGAAGAATAGGAGTCGAGGAGCAGAGAGAAAGAGAATGCCAAAGCGGTGAGAATGCGTTCGTGATCGGCTCCTCGTTCCTCCCTGACATCTTGGGGACAGGGGAGGGGGGGACGGTGCATGTGGAGCATTGTTGGTGTCCCAGTGCCCCCGGTGCCCCCCCCCCCCCAGTCCCAAAACAGAGCCTGACCCAGTTAGAGGGCAGGCTACTGGATGGGACCAAACCACTACCGCTGCCAGGACAGAACAACACAGCTGCGAAAGCAAAATGGCTGACCCTTAAGCAGCGAGGATTAAGTGCATTAAAGCTAGCCTCAAAAGAGCCTGGCATTCATTTGGGTTTCGAAAATGTGTGGGCTTAAATTGACTCAATCCTTAGATTCGGGGTAAACTTAAATTCTAATATTCTCATGCCACAGCAGAAGAGCACGGCAGAAAACGCCGCCATTTTATTGTTGAAGTCCACACCAAAGCTATTGAGGACTAACTGGATTTATGGACTTAAAAGTTGTGCTTATCCCTGGCTAACTACTAGGTAAGCTCAGATGTGCTACTCCGGGTGTGTTTCCCCCCTAGTCAGATGTAGTTTCCACACTAATCCCACAGCGGAGGGCTGGTCTGAAAGAGGCCAGATGACTCCACACAGCTCGCACCCGAGCTCCCTGGCTAACAAAAGACACTGAGCTGTGGGTGAGATTAAACTTCATAAAAGCCCAATTAAGGAGAGCTGGAGTGGAACAAAAAGCAGAGTCACCCCTCCCCCCCCACCCTTCCCCTGAGAGACAGAGCACCACACTAAAAGAAGCTTTCCATAAGAAGCCAGATCAAGGAAGTTTCCTGATTATACAGCTAAGGGGAAAACTGTGGTACAGTTGGCGTGCTGTTGATAGCCATCTTAATTAAAACAGACTGGGTGTCACAGTGTGTGTCTGGTACAAAGGACTTTGTCTTAAGTCAACCTCAAAGCACAGAGTAGCTGAGAGATCCTCACTGCTTATCTGAATGAGAGCTTAATGCCAGTGAGGGTGATGGGGGAGATATCTTACACAGGAGTTTATTTAAGGATGTCTCATACGTTTTTACTGATAGCTTTACAGCGAGAAGAAACATTAGTTTTGGACATAGATCTGTCTTACTGTCAAGTACGCATGAAGGCACGGGTTATCTCTTACTAAGTACGGGCTTATCCTCCCCTCTCCCTTTTATTAAACTGTGATTCTATCTTTTTCCCCTTCGGAACCCCTTCCCTCTCACAATTTCAAACAGTCGGTCCCGTCCTCGCGGTGGAACGAAGCGGCAGAGGAGCTTGTGTTTGCAAGTGTCTCCATGTCAGTTGCGCTTGTGAGACATTTCCGCCCACAAAAGCCTGGGAAGGATCCCAAACGAAAGGTCAGCACATACATACACTTCTACACAAGCCCTCGAATGCGCTCTGACGCAAAATAACAGGCATCAAGCTACTGCAGAAAAGGGAACACGAGCGACGTTCACCAGCAGCGAAGCTCCCCTGAATGTCAACTGTTACACTTGTTACACTGTTTAATTTCCTGCATGTCAACTGCACCGGTGTCTGGTACAATTATACAGATGAGGGATTGCATTAAACAATCCGTTTCATCTTCAATGTGCAAACTCCAAAAGGAACACAGACACCGCACACACAGACCTGATTTACACACACACACACACGTGTGCGCACACACACACAAACAGAGTGGCTCTCAGTGACTAATCCTCAGTGGGAGGTGGACAGCTTAAATCTGGGGGACAGTCTGAATAGAGACTTCAGCTAAATAAACCATGTAAAGATCGGCACATCCAAGCTGAGGTTGAGCAGAATAGTCTCCCTGCATGGGCCTTCTCTTTCATTCTGACACATCGCCGTTGGTCTTCCTCTCTCTCTCTCTCTCTCTCTCTCTCTCTTTCACCAGCCAAGTAAAAACAGACATCTTGAGGGAAAGGAGCGTTCTGTACACCCTTCTTCACTTAACGCTTGGCACTGCGGAGCTGGTTGAAAAATGCCATGCTACTGAACTGAGGGGGGGGATGACGTGGGGAGGCTTGTATGGTGATGATACATGAAGAAGAAGGAACAACCAGTGGGAACATGTCTAACTGTGTGTACTCTGAGAGGCTGGCTAACATGCAGGAATGTCTCAGAGGGGGCAGCGTTACTGGAGCTCCAGCCCCCGGCTTCCAGACCTGGATCTGGGGGGGTGGGGGGGGGGGACTGGTAGAATCCCACGGGAGCTGCAGTGTGTACACCGCACACACACAGGAAGTCCTTCTGTCAATGATCAAGGTGAGATTTATTATCGTCATCTGCTCCATACACACACGTGCACACACATTAAACACGCACCCCCTTTCTCTCTCCCTCTGTCCCCCTCTCTCTCTCTCCCTCCCTCCCTCTCCCTCTCCGTCTCCCTCTACCCCTCTCTCTCCCTAATGTCAACTAGACCTGACGGCCGTATTTCCATGCCTCCTTCACAGACGTGAAGTGCTGTTGTGCCTCGCTCTCCTGTCTAACACGCCACGGCCTCCTTCCCTCTCCTCTGCCGCCTGTCCCCTCTCGTCCCCATTGTGTCCCCTCTTGTCCCCATTGTGTCCCCTCTCACAGTGAGTGGTGTGTGGGTGGAGGTGGAGGAGGGAGCCACCCGGGGCGCAGGCCCCGCCTTTTGGCTGACAGCGTATCTCTGACAGTGATGCATGGCCTAGTGGGGGTGGGCTTTCCCATCAACCAAACTATGATCCACCTGTCTGTTGACATTTCCATATGCATCTTATTAGGGGTCGCTGCAGTACCAGAATAGCCTGGGCTCTGATAAAACCAGCCTCGCTCACTCACTCTCTGGTCCATCTGCCTTCTCCAAGGCCACAGTCTACACAGGCAACTTCATCAGGTCTACGAGAGGACAAGAGGAAGGAATGAGCGAGGGGGGGAGGGAGGGAGAACGACAGGGATATGAAAGAGAGAAGAGAAGATATAGAAAGAGAGGGAGGCAGAATAAGAGGGAAAGAGAGAGAGCGGGGGGGGGGGGGGGGAGTTACGAGAGAGCAGAGGCTGATTGGCCTGTAGATTACAGCTGCACCACTCGGATGCCTGTTTAACTCTTCAAGAGGCTAATCGTGGGATTAAGCCACAGAGGATGATGGGCTGGGGGTGTCGGGAGGGGTTGCTTTAAATGCAAATCCCTTTCTTATAAAAATCGGTTCCATTTAATAGGATTTCTGGGGAAAGATCCGCAGTTGTACGGCAGGGTAGCGACAGTCAGCAAGAGAAGACAGCGCCGCCGCCGCCGCCGCCCTCACAAGACAGGAAGGAGGGAGGAGATGGAAAGAGCAACAGAATAAAAAGATTTGCGTCCGAGGGTGGGGGTTGGGGGGGCCAGCCTCTTTCACCTGAGGCCTCCTGTTTTCAGAGCAAAAACAGACATTCAGCAGTTTCTGGTTTCAGACGCTGAATTTATGGGTTGTGAAGCGTGGTGTCACTCAGCGTGGTGGTGGATCAACAGAGGAGAGGGAGAGTCGGGAGGGAGGGAAGGAGGAGAGAAGAAGAAGAATATGAAAAAAACAGGCGAAGGAAATGAGAAGGCAACAGAGAGAGGATGAGCCTTCTTTGAGTCTTTCGGGGGGTTAGTTAATCTAGGAAGGCTGATTGTGAAAACTCACTGGCATAGAAGTCTGTTTTCTCTTCAAATCCTCACTGACAAAGACCACTAAATATCTGTTATATGATACTCGGAGATCAGCTTTTGTTTAATCATTCACACACCCACACACACACACACTAATCCTGGTGGGTTTGAGTCTGTGGAGACTTTTACCCTGTGGACAGAATCTAATCTACCCCCCACGGATCCTAAGCTTAACTTGGCCAAATTAATAATTACCAGAATTGCCTTTTCTAAGACCTTCCCAGAAGGGGCCACATGGTGGTAACTCTTCAAAAGAATTGAATACTGTGCAAATAAATATCAATAGCTTCAATACAAGTGAATAATTTGTCAGCTCCACGTGTTAAGAGTGATGAGGGGTTATAGTGGCCTATAAAACACCCATCTATGAGGAGAGGGTATATCTTTTGAGTCAGTAAACACTAGGAGGGAATGGAGTAGGAGAAGAAACAGGTTTGGGCTAATCATTGCTACAACAACATAGAACAAGTTGTTCTCCACCTTTCTAGCAGGCTGTGGTTCAGATGTAACGTTTCATGGAAGTTGCTGGGAGTCTCAAAGAAACTGTCAAAAAAGATTAGAGCACAAACATGATATGGTGTCTAATGAGAACAGTGCTGCAGGCCTAGTGAGAGATGTTCCTCTCAACTACTCAGTAATGCCATAGCACGGATGTTATGGATTTCTGTCCAACACAGCCATGTTAATTGTTGGAAGATAGCGGGGACCAGGTGTCTCCGTTTCAGCATGTAATGTGGAACTAATCCAAGCCATGCTGCTCAAGATTGATTGGTGATGGAACAGCACAGAAATGGTCAGGGTGGCTAATGGTCTACAGGTCACCTTTCCAGAACGCTGGTAAAAAAAACACAAAACCACACGCGCGACCGCGCGCGCACGACAACACACGTACGTGCACGCACGCACAGTGCTAATTTAACACTGGTCTTCCAATGTTACAATTTAGACATGGAGAGGTGAAATGGGTTTGACTTAGGAGGTTCATTTCAAGTGACCATAATGACAAAAGTATGATCCTATCTTGATGAACAGCCCAAAAACTAGATAGACTTAGGCCAAATATATAACAGTTCTAACAGATTGAGAAGTTGCCCGTGAATGAGGCGTGTGTGTCACATCATGGCACAGGTGAACAACTGTTACTAGAAACAGTCTACATTGATATGGTTAAGCGTGCTTAAAACCCCAAAACATGCGTTTTAGACCATCCGACTCACCTTCCTCGCCACAAGACAGAAGAATGCACGCCGACAGGATAAACCAAATGAAGGCACAGCGCCTGGATGTGAGCTCCATGATGTCGGGCAAAATATCCGTATTATAAACGAACCGTTTTCGGGTCGGAGTCAAAAACTAACTACTTGTTTTGTCTCACGGTCAGCTGGGCCGTGTACCCGTTGGTCGTAACACTGACCACATCTGAGACTGACACAGTTCAAATAACAGTTTTACTCAGAATGGTTTAAATGTTGTAGTCACAACATTGCGAAACAAAAACAATTTAGTAGATGGTGATGAAGCCGATAGTTTGTTTTTATCCTGTAGGCTACACGGCACTCAAAAACACTTTATAAACAATATGCCTCAAGATAAGCAGAAAAAAAACTTTCTTAGACGCTATGATTCTATGTTCACCAAGTCCGATAAGTAAACGTCCTTTAGGTTATGTTGGTCTTTTGTCCATGTTGTCTGCCTATACACCCAAGAAAAGGCAAATTAGTGTAGATGAAAACTTATCGTATCCTGGGATGTAGCCCTATTCTTTGTCCGCGAGCCCTTGACGACTTCTCTGAATTTCGGTCAGTAAAAAAGATGCAAGAACGCAACCCAAAGACGTGTTCGGTTTATCCTCGCCAAACAATATAAAAGGAGTTAGTCAATTTAAGCCAAGGATTTTTCATTGATGTCTTATATAGGATCGGAACCAGAGTTTTTTTTTTTTACGAAAATTTCACAAAAATGTAGGTGACTGAGAACTGTTTTGTTTCCACCGAGTTTTCCTGTAGCGCGGGCTACCTCTAAAATACTGATTCGTCAAGAAACGTAACGATAAAAAAAAATCTTGAAGATATGAAATGTAGACCCGCAAGAAACTAAAAGTTACGCACTTATCGCCCTTGTCGAGTTGCGTAGGCTACTCCGGAGACATCTCACTGCACACAATCAGAGTCGGATAGCACTAACCTCCACTGACTGCATCCATATGCTCCGCCTCCACTCACACAGTTTCCATTCACCATAGGTCATTTCAAGCTGTCAGTCATAAAATATTCTGAATATCAAAGCTTTCACCCGACCCCATTTTTGGGTTGGCTGTATATGTTTTGCAACTGTGTGTTTCCGAACCAATTCTTATTGAATTTGATTAGGTTCTAGTCCTGATGATAAGTGCCCTATAAATTTAAGTTTGCTAGATTTTTCTATTTTGTATGTTCTTTACGTATAATAAATATACTCAGGCTAAATAAGGACACATGACCCTGAATGTTATTTAATGAGCTTTAGTATACCTATCCAGTCTGCTTGCAGGTTTGACCAGACCTGTAGGTGGGTAGACAGTTGGGTATCTATTGAGTCAGAATGACTGAACGTGTTGGTGTCATGTCTTTCCTATGGTAATGTATCCCACTAAAACCTGAGAGAGACACAGGAAACCGATTTTGTGGATTAGCTGAGAGGCCTGTTATTTTCTCTGGAGAAACCCCACGGACGTTACGTAGCGGTCGCCTTTCTCATGTTAATCACCTGCATGTCCTACACGGTAAAACAAAGACTGCTCTTGTGAGGTTGAGGGCGGCAGCGCTTTCTTTGGTGTCCCTAAAAATATACGTTGTATTATTTTCCATGTATTATATTTTGTGTCGTATTCTCCAGTCGAGGTTGTAGCCTACGTATTTAACCTGTAGAAGCAGATATTTGAGTCAAATCTGATCTATTGTATCAATTTCTTCAAGATATGAGCATTTCAATAGGAAATCACTCTTCCATGCCAGCCAATTAGGCTGTTTAGTATTCAAGCATACAATGCTAACATCTGAGACAACCACATTTCAGATATTACGAAACCACTTTTCTCATTTGTATGGGGTATGTTAATGTTCCTCGAATAATCACCATCATTGCGTAGCAAGTAATTACTCATATTGAATCGAGGTATCTCTAAAATCAACCATTCTATGCTAGACACAATTAAGCCCATGCAAAAACACCCCAAATACAACACTCCAACAGAACAACCTCCAACAAGATTCTGCTATGCTGCACCACACTCACTGATCCATCTGCACAGTGAACAGCAGTCCCAGGATTGTTCCGGGACCAGGATGCAGGCTTCAGACTCAAGGTGGCCCTGAAACAAGCCTCCGCCATAGCAAATGGGTCAGAGGAATGTGCTAAATGGGGTCAGTTCTGAACCAACCCCAGCCTGGTCAGAAGTCTGGGAGAGCAGCGGTCAGCAGAGTCACTCTGTCCCGTGGCTCATTACGCTGTAAAACAGCTCCTTTCAGTCACACAGTCCACATCTGACTCACTGAAAGCACAGTCCCAGCCCTCCATCACTGCCCCGCTCGGCTGGGCACCAAGAGGAAGCTTCCCTCACGTTCCTGCGAACAGCCAACATCCCAACATCCAATAGTGGAGGTGGCACAGTGGTGACAAGGACGTAAGCGGAAGCAGTAAACAAAGAGAATTAAGTCACACCACCCGGAACCTCTGCAGTTGTAATGCCTGAGACCTGGACGTTAAACCGCGTGCGTCTTCACACCTCCTCTAACAGCTCCGTCCAGGACCTTGGGCCGGGGCTGGCGGCCGAGGCTCCCCTCTCCTGGGAGAGAGGACGTGGTGAAGGTGGGAACAGAGGGGAAAGGAGTAATGAGTAAAAGGAAGACACAGCATGAGGGGCTCACACAGCTCCAGAGAGGTGTGAAGGCGGCTACAGTTCAGCTTCAGTGCCCATGGGTGTGAGGGAGAGTATGGATGTGTTTGTATGTGCATGAGAGAGAGAGAGATGGAGAGAAAAAGTATGTGTGTGTATGTGTCAAACCATTAGTTATGCTAGGTTGATGCCACACATGAATCATCCTCGGGGCCAAAACATCCTACCTAGAGCAGAGGAGGACAATATTTAGCAACATTTTCCGTCTCATAATATTTTGTTGCCAAACCACAACCACACTGACAGTTCTTGTGATAACCCCCCCCCCCCCCTCTCCCCCCAGACCCCTGCAGCCTCACCCCTCTCCCCCACAATCTCATCTTTAATTGGGATATCAAAATGGAACTAACAGGAAAATACGGCGTTGCCATGGTTACTGGTGAGGGGAGGGTGGTACGGTGTACTCCGGAATGCAGGACTGTAGTCATAAAGCAGAGAGACAAAATAATTCATTATGCAGAGGAGGGAAGAGGGGAAGGGGGGGGGAATGAGCGAGAGAGGAGGAGATAGGGCGAGGGCACAGAGGATACTGAGAGCGAGAGAGGGAGAGAGAGAGGGAGAGTAGGAGAGAGGAAGGGGACAGAGGAGAGGAGAAGGGCATGAGGGATACAGAGTGTGGGTGTGGTGTGTGTGTGAGAGAGAGAGAGAGAGAGAGAGAGAGAGAGAGAGAGAGAGAGAGAGAGAGAGAGAGAGAGAGAGAGAGAAGAAAGAGGGGAGGATTGTGGAAGCACTGCTTTCATGGGCCATGGTGTTATTTGGCAATATTCCTCAAGCAGTCACGAGTGAATGGAAGTAGAACAGAGCCTGCTGGAAACCCACAACACTACCAGGTGTTACTTCTAACCTAACACACACACACACACACACTCCATGTCCTCCTCTACAACCTCCTCACATACTTTTAGCACCATACCCAATCCAGACCCATATATGGTTACCCACCCTTATTCTTCAACAGGCTCTATAACCCTGCTAGTCAGAGCCGGTAAGGAGGTACTGTTTCACTCTATCCTCAAAACCTGTTGCTTAAGGGAGGAAACTGGGATAAAACCTTTGAAGGATGATAATGGTTTTATTTTACATTCTTATGTAATTCTTCTCTTGACAGACATCCGTAGGCCTTGGATTCCATGTCTCATTGTTCAGACCCTTGTGTGGCTGACCTAGTTCTGAAAAGATAATGTGTTCATAAAAGCACAGGTAATTGAATATCTATTGTCGTGACCCCAAGTGCTGAATTGCAGTGGGAAATATGCAAACAACACAAAAACGAGTCTTTCGCACCACAAGGCAGAGATGCAGGGTGTTCCGCTGGCACATACACACACACACAGACAGGCACACACACACACACACACACACACACACACACACACAGGCAGGCACACACACACATACGCACACACAAACACAGGAATATTGCTACTGACTGAAAAGATGAGTTTCAGACAGAGGAATTATTTTTAGGTGAAACGTTTCAATACAGGTACTCTCTGGGATGAGTATGGCCAGCTCAGCTTTCTTTCAGACACATTCTAATTACACTGGCTGGCTGGGCCAATGGGACTTTCTCCGCTTCTATCCCATTGGATACACTGGTAACAACACACCCACAGAATAAGGATTTAGAGTACATAACTCACTGCATTGTTAGGTTTGTGTGTCGAGAAAGCATTCAGCAAACACACACGCACGCACGCACGCACACGCACACAGGCCCACACGCACACGCGCGCACACACACCACTGTATCTCAGGCTGGCAGAGGAAGCATCTTTGTTATGTGATTTCCTAAAGGAAAAGGGTGGAACGCAGACTCTCCTGGGAGACCATGGGGGGGAGAAGCAGATACAGTAGAGAAGTACAGAGGCTGACAGACAGACAGACCGAGAGAGAGACACAGAAAGATAGTCAGAGAGAGAGAGATAGAGACACACAGAAAGACAGAGTCAAAGAGAGACACACAGAAAGACAGAGTCAGAGAGAGAGACACACACAGTACACTTAGAGAAATAACCCAATCCATGCCTCCTAGGATGGAAGCAGGGCAGCTCAAACCTCCTCAGTTTACAGGTAGCTGCCATGATGAAGTAGCACCCTCTACTGGTCACCATCGTCATAGCAGCAGCAGAGAGAGCTCAGCTCTGTCGTCACCTGACATTTTCAGAGTGGTCGTTAAAAAAAACAAGCTTGCAAGGGCACTTTTTCAGAAAGCTTATTTTAATTAATTTGTATTATTTTTTATAGCTAATTTACAACAAGCGATTCACTGAACTGAAACATATTAGTTTGCTTGATATTGTCTTTGTTAAATATCTCTTGCAAGATAAAACATTTTAAACATATTTTTCTGCATCAGTTGACTTTGTTGTAATTTTATCATCAGTCTTTTCAGTAGAAATTAATATATTTTGTTTAGGAGTATCACACTATGGATATGAATGACTGAGACAGAGATTAAGAAATACATTTGATTCTTCAAATAAAGAAATGTAAAACATATTATTATTTATTTCATGTAGATATGTGTTTTGTGTGCGTGTGTCGCTGTGTAACGTGTGTTCGTGCAGGTGTGTGTGTATAATTCTCTGTTGGAATTGACTCTGTCTGTGTGTGTGTTTGTGGCCCTTATCTTGCTGGTGCAAAACTGGTAAGTATGGAGCAAAATCTACTGTAAAACGTTGAATCTGGGACGTATGTCTGTGTGTGACCCACCCATAGTGTTCAGCAGTGTTGCTGTGGAATATGAGAGGTACCGGGTCAGAGGGCACACCTCCAAACTGAGGCCGTTGTCAAGTCTCCTCATGTGCATGGCAACGTGTCCTAAGCCCCACACAACCCCAACATAGCAATATTTACAACAGTTCTGGTTATTTCCCCAAAACTGACATTTTGCAATATGAAAAATGAAATAATAGCAATCATAATGGAAACAATATACAGACTTAACGTGAGTAGAACTGAACAGTGAAAGTAGCTAATAAATTATCAATTCAAAACATAAAAAAAAAAACATTTCACAAGCTTCTTCTGTTTAATCAACTCTGAGAAGCACATGAAAAAAAAAATCATGAATGAACACTCACAACCACTGCTAACTGCACTCTTAAACACCTCAAATCAAAACATCAAAAATACAACCAGTGTTTGTAAACCCATGGCTTCTTCACTGTCATTCTCCACCAATACCTGTAATACGGAATGCGGTCAGTGCAAACTTATTATTCTGATATATTCTTTTAGTACACACAAACCCATCTTCATTGCATAACACTATTGCACTAAATCTTCTTCAGCCTTTGTCTCTCTAACACACACACACACACGCATGCACACACACACCCACATACACACCACATCACCTTGCTTCACCCCCCCCCCCCCCCCCTCCCAACACAACCCAAAACAAAAAACAATTGCACTATAACCTGAACCTGTATGTCAGCTCCCTAGCTATGGAGGGAGACCTGCTGCAACTATGCTTCAGTCCTGTAAGTCAGTTATGTTGTGGATGTGAGGGATGGTACACTGGGGAGAAGGAGATCAAGTTCACTCAATGACCAAAATAAATCCTCAAAACACAACAGAAACATAACCAAAGGAATCAATGGAGTATTGTTTAGAGATGGTACAGTTTACAGGCTCTAACTCTTGTTAGAAATTGTCATTAAAAATATATATTCATATAGGCCATTTGTTTGTTTAATGTGTTATATATAAGTAGCCATAATTTGTGAGGACACGAGAGAGAGAGAGAGAGAGAGAGAGAGAGAGAAAGAAGCAGAGGAAGAGGGGAAAGGAGAGAGAGGAGAAGGGAGACCGATTCCTCAGACAGTCCACACACCCGCCCACACACCCGCCCACGCACACACACACACACCCGCCCACGCACACACACACACACACCCGCCCACGCACACACACACCACCTGCTGTTACTGTGGCCAGTGAGAATACAGTAGGTGTGTGTGGGCTGCCGAAACGTCTTTTTGAAAGAGTGACACGAGAATTGGCCACGGTGCTCTTACACGAAAGCGATTAATGCTAAGAGCGGTGCTGCTGTGCCTGACGAGAACATTCTGTCAAGTTACAAACGGGTCCGAACAACCGGAGGGGCCAGATGGAGACGTGGGAGTAAGCACCCCAGAGAGGCCCCAGAGGTTACACTGTATGAAAGGCCCTTTCTGGTCTACGCACACGGGACTGGCACCCCCCCCCCTCTCTCTCTCTCTCTCGGTCCACATCGCTCTTCTCCCTCCAGTTACATGCTTAGAAAAATTCTCCCGGCGTCAACACGGAGTTGGGAAACCCCAGAAAGGAGCGCCCGGGTCGGAGGTGTTCCCCCCCGCGCCTCCGCTCCGCGTCTCTTCCCGTCATCCTCTCAGCGTTTGTTCATAGCTCCCATCTTTGTTGTCTCTGAAGGACGCATGCACAAAATTCAGCACTTTTGAGTTTTAAATCATTTTTTTTTCTCTCAACGGAGCTGCATTAAAAAAGAAAAGAAAAAATCCTTGCAATACTTGTCATGGGAGTTGGGTGGTCGGGGGAAGGAGGGGGGTGGAGGAGGGGGTGGAGTTAATGCCAGTCTTGGTCATTTGGACGGTGGTCGTAGTTCAGCAGTGGACAGGCTGCTTGCTGGAAAAGACACTCCTAAAGACGGGGAAGGGGGCGGGGGGGATTGAGCAGAATGTGGACATCCCTCCAAGGTCTCCCTCTCTCCCTCTCTCCCTCTGTTCCTGTCCTGAACAGAGGGAGCGTTGGCAGGGGGAGGAGAGAAGACGAGCAGATATAAAAAGGAGGGATGAGAGGTCTGGTCTCTGCTGCCACCTCCTGGTGTGTGTGTGTGTGTTTAAAGGCAGCCCGTGACCCGGAGAGAAGTTGAGATGGCGGATCTGTTACCCTGGTTACCCTGGGTCAACCCTCCCTCCCCCCGCTCACACTCACTACTCCTTCGCTAGTAGCACAGCCTCATTTAACAGCAATACTGATGAAACCTCTGGTCTCTCAGTCTCCTTACTTACAGTACTTCTATGTGTGTCTTCATCGTGTCGTGTCACCTTGTTTCTGTAACTCCCATTCCGACCCTCTGTGTGTTTCTTGTCGGTGTCTTTGTGTGTGTATGCGTGTCTGTCTCTCAGTGTCTCTCTGGGGTCTATCTGTCCATCTCATGAAGACAGTGCTGGCCGGACTGGAGGGCAGGCAGGCAGACAGTCTGAGGGGGCTGGGGAGGAGGGGCAGGGGAATGGGGGGGGCGGGGGCAGGGATGGGGAGGGGGTGGGGATGGAGGGGGTGGGGACAGGGGTGGAGTGGTGGATTGGCAGGGGTAGGGGTAGAGGATGGTGTTGGCAGGGGTTCGGGGTGGGAAAGGGGGGCTGCCTCACAGCCTCTCCCTGGTGGGAATCCAGATATAAGGCCCCGATTGCTCCTCAATCACGGTCTTCACTTTATGGTAAACCTCTTCAAAGCTGTCCCCTTCCACCACAGCTGAGGGAGAGAAACAGAGCAGAGAGAAAAAGAGAGAGAGAGAATTACAGTGAGGTCATATGCAAACGATGAATTGTGTGTAATGTTAACTGTTCCATGACCTCCACAGCTGTGGGACTAACCTGAGAAGCACTCGATGAAGTCCTGCTCTAGTTTGAGAGCTCGGTCCATGCCCTTCCTGGCCTGCTCCTCCGTCAGTCGAGTGTTGATCTCTCTACAACAACAACAACACCACCCAGCCCGTCAGTAAGGGAGCTTTGACAGCTTCAGTCTGAATGCTGGGCGCTGGTTGCGTTTACTTACAGGACGTTCTCCAGGGACTTGGGCCGCACGAAGATGGCGATGGGGTGGAGCTGAGCAGCTTGTAGTCTGCGTACGGCATTAGCCGACACGTCCAGGATACAGTGTTTCCCCTGCTACTCACACACACAGAGAGAGAGGGAGAGAGATAGAGAGGGAGAGAGGGGGAGAGAGAGAGGGAGAGAGAGAGAGAGAGAGGGGAGCTTTGATTCAGAGGGAGCGTTGTATTTATTCTATGTAACTGAGGCATTATTACTGTCAACAGACTGTAGAATGTAGAGTTGGAGGTCCTCCCGGCATACCTGTTCAGCGACCTCGCGGACGCTCTGGACGCTGGTTCCGTAGAGGTGGCTGTTGTACTGGCCCGCCTCGATGAACCGATGGCTCTGGATGTCCTTCTCCATCTGTTCCCGCGACGACACAAAGTGATAGTCCCGCCCATCCACCTCATACTCCCGCTTGGGCCGCGTGGTGTCTGCGGACCAATCAGACGAGTCGGTCGGGCTGTCAGCCAATCAGAGCGAGTGAAAAGTGCATGGGATCTTAGCCTGATGATTGGCTACTCACGTGGCACACAAGATCCAAACTTATCAGGGAACTCAGACAGCAGGTCGTCATTCACCCTGTCCTTTATGGGCCCCAGTATTATGATGGGTCTCGCATAGTGGACTACAGACACAGAGAGAGAGATAGAGAGAGAGAGGGAGAGAGGGAGAAAGAGAGAGAGATCGAGAGAGAGAGATAGAGAGAGGGAAAGAGAGAGGGAGAGAGGGAGAAAGAGAGAGAGATCGAGAGAGAGAGAGAGAGAGAGAGAGAAGAGATAGAGATGTTAATACCAGTGACTATTAATATCACAGGAGGGAATCACATCCAAATATGAGGTTGCGTGTTCTCACCTTCCACTTGTGTGACTGTTTCATAGCTGTGTGCCGAGTCATCTCTCCCTGAAAACAGAACAAACACACACCAGTCAGCAAGCTGCTCAGGCACACGCTGGTCACCACCGTGCAGGGGACAGACAGACGGACAGACAGACGGACAGACGGGACATCGTAGCAGAAGCGTTTCCTCTCCCTCGGAAGACTGACGGCGATGTGGCATCTGCTCTCTGCAACAGGCGAACTGCCTCTCCTTCTGAGTCCCCCCCTGTGGGTGGGACCACCACCCTGATGGGTTTGGGAGGGCCGTCACACAGCTTAGCGTTCCCCCCTCCTCTCCCCGTCCTCACTCACCTTGAGAGCCCAGGCTGTCCCGACTGTGGTCCTGCAACACAGAGAAACACGCAGTTAAACACCAGGGGAGGCAGCAGAACAGAGTCACTCAGAGAACACTCAGAGAACATTCAGAGAACATTCAGAGAACAGGTCCTTACCCTCTCTTTGGTGTTCATGCGAGACCACTCTTTCCTTTCTACCCTGAGGGGGGGGGGGGGGGGGCAGGAATGAACGGAAGCAGTAAACGGCAGAGAGAAGGAGAAGAGGGAAAAGAAAAGAAGAGAAGGAGTGAAAGCCTGAAAGCGTAAACGTTGCCGTGGCGACAGCGCACCTGGTAGAGCCCACACTTCGGGACGAGGTGAGAAAAACAAACAGGATCAACCAATGGAAACACACAACCTCTAGACACACACAAACCACCCCACATACACACAGCCCCCCCCCCCCCTCCCCCCCCCACACCAAGGAGAGGTGTCTGACCTGCGTTTGCTGGGGATGAAGCCGACCTCCTCCACCTCGTTCTGGGGACTGACCCTCCGGGCCTGCCACCACTCCTCGTCCCCGCAGTCCAGCACGTGCAGCACGTCCCCGAACCTGAAGCCCACCGCCTGGCTCAGGAAGCCACAGTCGGCCGTCTTGTCGTAGTCGAACAGCGCCCTGAAACACACACACACACAAGGACGGACACACACACACGTGAACACGGAAGCACACACACACACGGGGTTAGCGTGGCCGGCCTCCGGGAGGTGGTGCTGTGGAGGTGCGGGGGTGGAGCCTCAGTACCGGATGTAGAAGCCCCTCTTGGGGTTGGACCTCAGGGTGGTGGTCCCAGAGCCCATGCTGCTGTTCATCAGCTGCTCCCGCAGGTCGTGGATCTTCGCCTCGAAACGGCTGTACTCTGCACACACACACACACACATGCACACGCACACACACGCACACACACACATGAGAACCCACACCCTCCTGTTACATCTGTAGCATTAAGTGCACCCTGTGTGTGTGTTGGGTTACTTACCCTCAGGTCTGTACTGAGCGATGATGGTGACAGTCTGCCCTGCGTTCTTCAGGGCGGCTGCAGCCTGCTCGTGTGTGGCGATACGCAGGTCCACGCCGTTCACCTGACACACACACACACACGACCATGAGCCCCTGACCCAGACATGACTGCATGTGTGTGTGTACACATGTATACGTATGCCTGGGATTGTATGCGAGCGTGTGTGTATGTGTGTGTGTTCATACACTGAGGATCTGGTCGCCCTTGCGCAGCTCTCCGCTGAGGTCCGCGGGCCCCCCGGCCAGAATGAAGGAGATGAAGATGCCCTCTCCGTCCTCTCCTCCCACGATGTTGAAGCCCAGCCCTGTGGAGCCCCGATGGATGAGCACTCTCCTAGGATCCCTGACGGGGAGGGGGAGGAGGGAGGTGTGGGGGGAATGGAGGGATGAGGGCGGACGAGCGGATGAAAGGAAGTGGGAAATGTCGGGGCGAGGAGGGAGAGAGGGAGAACAAAGAGTGCGTGAGCTTGGAGTCGGATCTTGGGGGGGGGGAAACGATTGCAAGTCTCCACGTTCGTTTGAAAACCTCCCAGCTAGCTTTGCTCACCTAGGAAGGTCTTCATCTCCCATCATGCCGTGCAGGACGGGAGAGAAACGGCTTGGCGAGGTGGGAGTGAGGGCTTGTGGGTAATCCGAGCCCATGTAGGGGTGGCCGAGATCTGTGTCCATGTGAGGGGAGTACGCTGGGGGGATATGAGGTGCACAGATGAATCACCTTCCACACATGCACACAGAGCCCAAAACAGAACAAATACACACACACACACACACCTACAATGCACACAGGCCACATGGCCATACACACACACACACACACACAGGAGAGGGGAGTCTTACTGCTGGTGAGGTCTGGAGGGTTGTAGGAGTTGGTCAGGTACAGGTTGTTGGGCTTGGCTACCCTGAGGTAGACCACCTCCGCCGTGTTCTTCAAGGCGCCCACGGCGTCCTCGTGCATCACGTCCTCCAGGCACACGCTGTTAACCTGAGCACAGAGAGACGCCACCGTGAGCCTCACCAACACACACTCTGTTGTGTGGACGGCCATTACGCAATCATCCACACTCACTAGAATATTCTAGATATATCTCTGTAGGAACATTGTTTTGATGTATTATGCAACAGGAGTGTGGTGTCATGGCTGACTTGGACATGACGCTCTGGAGCAGACACCATTTGGCAAAGACACCTGCACCATTTTGTGTTACCTGCAGTTCCATGTCTGTCCAGAGGGTGGCAGTAATGCTACACGACCCACACAGTTTGACGGTTGAGTCTGAAGATCTCTCCCTTCCCACACTTGTATTACCATATTAATGAAAGTAATCTCTGGCTGTGAAAATTACAGCTGTAATTTATCTTGGTCCTTAATGCACCTAAGCTGCTGAAGTTGACAAGATGTGTTGGCATGCCGACTCTATGTGTCAGACAGCCAGTCTGCCAATGCGTGTTGGTGTATGTGTGAGTGTGTATGTGTGAGTGTGTGTGAGTGTGTGTGTGTGAGTGTGTATGTGTGAGTGTGTATGTGTGAGTTTGTGTGTGTGTGTGTGTGACTGACCGCCAGTATCTTATCCCCGATCTGCAGTCGGCAGTCCTTGTGAGCGGCCCCTCCCTCGATGATCTTGGTGACATAGATACTGTTGTCTCCAGGTATGTGCTGGTTCCCCACCCCTCCAGCAATACTGAACCCTAAACCTGATGGACAGGGAGGGGAGGAGGGGGCAGAGATGAAGAGAGCAGGAGGGGAAATGTTTCCGAAGCAAACTAATGACAGACATTAAGCTGTGTGCACAGGACACACTCGTACTTGCGCGCTCGTGCACGCAAACAAACGTGCGAGTGCGTTGACACACTATCTCGCACGCACACACACCTTTAGGCCCTTTGATGAGCTTGATCTCGGTGACTTTCTCGGCGGCAGGTTTCCTCCGAAGGACGTAGAGGCGGACAATGGCGCCCGCCTCCTTCAGTGCCTCCACGGCCAGGCTGTGTGTCACCTCGCGCACGTCAACATCGTTCACAAACAGGATGCTGTCGTTCACACTGAGGGAGGAAAGAATAATAGGAGAAAGAGAGAGAGAGAGGGAGGAGGAGGGGAGAGGGATGAATCTGTTATTCGTGGTGACATCTGAGATAACAGGCTTTAAAACAGTGTGAGCCCCTCCTCTCCTCTTTCTCTCATTGTGTTGAGACGCCCCTGTGTGCCTCGCTAAGGCTAGTCATTCTGCCCCCCCCCTCCCCCTCTGTCTGCTGACACGATAGCAGGCCTGGTTAGACAGCCTGTCAGGTTACCAGGGGGAGGAGAGGAGAGGAGGAAGAGAAGAGGAGAAGAGAGCAGAGGAGACCAGAGCAGAGTGGAGGAGAGCAGAGTGGAGGAGAGTGGAGGAGAGCAGAGTGGAGGTGAGCAGAGTGGAGGAGAGCAGAGTGGAGGAGAGTGGAGGTGAGCAGAGTGGAGGAGAGCAGAGTGGAGGAGAGTGGAGGAGAGCAGAGTGGAGGAGAGTGGAGGAGAGCAGAGTGGAGGTGAGCAGAGTGGAGGAGAGCAGAGTGGAGGAGAGCAGAGGAGACTTAAGGAGAGGTGAGCAGAGGAGACAGTCACAGTCAGCCTCATGATACTGCGCATGTTCTATCAATCCCCCCCCCCCCCCCCCCCCCCTACGCCCCGTATGCAGATCTGCAGCAAACAGGCATGTTCAAGAGCAAGAATGTGAGTCCCTCATTTCAAAGCCTTCGGCTCTCATACATATTCACACCGTGACATTTTCAGGACCTTGTCCACTACTTCACACACGCTCTTAAGGCTACAGTAGATTGTGACGGCCTGTCTTGCATAATCATCTTCATGAAAGCACTGCTCGTCAGACGACATTCCGCTTGATTCTGGGACACCACTTCATATTTGTTCCTTTTTTACAGCGCTGCGGCTAACAGTGCTAGATGAGCGGCTCCGTGGGGCCATCAAGGCTGCAGGAGGCAGGGAAGCCACCATCAAAGTCAATCCAAACCGTTAAACGTTGAAAGTGCGATTGAGGTACCCTTGAGGAGGAGAAGGAGTACGATTGTGTGAGGAGATCTGGGCTAGGTCCATGATGAGAGGGTGAGGAGGTGAGGAGGGCGAGGGGCTGGTGAAGGGCTGAGGGGCTGGTGAGGGGCTGGTGAGAGGGTGAGGAGGTGAGAGGGTGAGGAGGTGAGAGGGTGAGGGGCTGGTGAGGAGGCGAGAGGGTGAGTGGCTGGTGAGGAGGCGAGAGGGTGAGGGGCTGGTGAGGAGGCGAGAGGGTGAGGGGCTGGTGAGGAGGCGAGAGGGTGAGTGGCTGGTGAGGAGGCGAGAGGGTGAGGGGCTGGTGAGGAGGCGAGAGGGTGAGTGGCTGGTGAGGAGGCGAGAGGGTGAGGGGCTGGTGAGGAGGCGAGAGGGTGAGGGGCTGGTGAGGAGGCGAGAGGGTGAGTGGCTGGGGAGGAGGTGAGAGGGTGAGAGGCTGGGGAGGAGGTGAGAGGGTGAGGGGCTGGGGAGGAGGTGAGAGGGTGAGGGGCTGGGGAGGAGGTGAGAGGGTGAGGGGCTGGGGAGGAGGTGAGAGGGTGAGGGGCTGGGGAGGGGCGGGTGGGGCCATCCAGACAGGGTAGGAGGGGGTGTGGGACGGAGGTTCTGTCTCTTTGTGACCCTCAGGCTCGGCAGTGAAATGTCTCTGTCTGGCCGAGGGAGTGAGAGGAGGACGTGGAGGGATGGAGAGAGGGAGTGGGAGATGGGACGGAGGAAGAGAGGGATACAGCAAATGAGAAAGGGACACATAGTGCAGGAGGGATAGAGAACAGGAGAGAGAGAGAGAGGGGGATGGAGAGAAAAAAGGAGAGAAAGAGGGAGAGAGCCCTGCAGCAGATCCTCCCTCCCTGAGCCCCAGCTGGCCCACACAAGGACATCACTAGTCTAGCCCAGGGATGTTGATCTGCTTAGATGTGTGTGCATGCATGGCTCTGTACATAAAGGATCTGGCCTGTGAACACACGTGTAATTATCAGAGCAGCAGCAATGGGACTGACAACATGATGGTTTTGTAATGTTGCGAGTGTATGGGTGTGTATAGGTGTGTGTGTATAGGTGTGTGTGCTTGTATGTGTGTGTATAGGTGTATGTGTGTGTATAGGTGTGTGTGTGTGTATAGGTATGTATGGGGTCAGATGGCTGAGCGGTTAGGGAATCGAGCTATTAATCAGAAGGTTGCCAGTTTGATTTAGCCGTGCCAAATGACGTTGTGTCCTTGGGCAAGGCACTTCACCTTACTTGCCAGGAAATGTCCCTGTACTTACTGTAAGTCGCTCTGGATAAGAGCATCTGCTAAATGACAAAATGTAAATGTAATACAGGTGTGTGTGTGTTTGTGTACCTTAGCCGTCCGTCCTGTGCAGCAGCTCCCCCAGGGATGATCTTGGTGATGAAGATACTGGGGTCGTCTCCTACATGGGGGTTGTCAGTTCCCCCTGCTATGCTGAAGCCCAAGCCTGAGTTTCCCTACACACACACACACACACACACACACACACACACACACACACACACACACACACACACACACACACACAAACACACATATATATATTATAGTAAATGTTTTGGTGGTCACATGTTGGTGATGTGCTGAAGCTTGAGCACTCACCCTCTCCAGAGTAATCTCCTCATACTCGATCTCCCCTTCGGTTCCATTTACCTGAGAGCAGAGCAGACTGTCACACACTCTGCCCAGCACCGCGAGCGCACACGGGACTACGGCAATGCAGTGGTCAAAACAGTCCTCAGCAAGTGGGAAATGTCTCTGTGTGTGTCTTGACGTGAGTGTGTGTGTGTGTGTCTTTGTGTGAGTGTTTGTATGTAGGTCTTTATGTGTGGAATGATACTAGTCCAGGAATGAACACAAGTAAAACAGCAACAGTGTTTGGTGCTTACATAAGGAGAGCCATCCAGTGTGTCAGTGTTCACCACCACCGGAGGAGAATTTCCCTGCAAGAGCAGAAGAGGCAGAAGTGAGGGAAGGAAGGAGTCTCACAATCACATTTAGGGCCAGGCCTACACACCCACACACACACACACACCCACACACACACACACACACACACCCACAAACACACACGTAATCCTCAAGGCCGGTAGATGTAATATTATTTCCAGTCCCACTGCTGCAACTGCTGTGAAGGAAGATAATGTGGGTGTGAATGTTGAGGATGGGGAGGGCTGAAGCTTCCTTGTCTGCCAGGCCCGGAGTCCCAGCTGGCAGCCACGACCATCTCACACCCTCATCACGAGAGCCAGCAACACTCTGCACCTCCCTCTCTCCTCTGACGGACTGTGGAGCCACCTGGAACACCCGCCCCGCCCTGCAGGACGTCCTCACTGGGCGCACGCTTTACATCACGTCAAGATAAGAATAATAAGACTTTATTTATGTAGCACATGTCATACAAGAATTGCAGCTCAAGGTGCTTTACATAAAATCGATAAAAACAATAATACAAGTACTAAAAGTAATAAAACCCTTCTAAACGCACGCCGCGGTCTTTGCGGTATCTCGAGCCACAGTCTTCATGGTTCCCCGATATAAATAAAAATGGAACTCAACAAAACGTGAGCCGCAGTCTTTGCGATGACCTCGGGGCGGTGTGCTTCAGCTCACCTTTAACCACAGGGAGTCCAACCTTTGACCTTAGCGGTCAAGCTATTTCCAGCTTCCTGTTTAGAGAGGCGTGACGAGCCAGGCGGAGACAGCCAGACCACAGGACGTTCACACGGCCTCCATGTGCTCCTCTCACCAGCCCCAGCTCCCAGACACACTGACAGCCCTCCTGGACGTGGTGTCAGCACACACACACACACACACACACAGAGGGGTCCTGGAAGCGAGCGTCGGACGGTGCAGAGGGGCAGAGACACCCCGGTCGCCCTTGGTGACATTGTGCCACTGTCATCGTTAGCTACCGTCGGAGGAGTTCTCACCGAGTGTTCCACAGAGCCGCCCGACGTGAGGCGCATCCCTGACGACCTGCACACACGCGCGCGCCGCGCACACACCTACACGAACAAACGCACCCTTGAACACGCACACTCTCGCACCCACGGATGCACGCGCTTGACACAAACACGCACGCACGCGGCCGGCGAAATGTGAGAAGAGTAGACACCTCAGCGCTCCGCATCTCATTAGTTAGGAACATGGTGTTACAGAGGCTGACAGGACAACAAGTCAATGACAGGATAGGACGGGCCCCCTTAGCACTGCAGGCACGGCAGACCCTCACCTAGTGTCACGCACCATCGGACACAGCCAAGCCTTCCCTCGGAGATAGAACACACCCCGGCCTCCAGTCAGGAGGACTCTGTGGCGTCTCGAGCGTTACTGTACGCTTCAGTCTCCTGTCTGGCACGTCTGTCCAGATGTAGACCCAAACACCACTCATGTGTTTGTCGTCGACCAATCGGGTGTTGCCCAGAAATGGAACAAACCCTCTCCCGCTCAGACAGTCACTCTCTGTCTCTCTCTCTCTCTCTCTATCTGTGTCTGTCTGTCTCTCTCTCTCACTCTCTCTCTTTCTCCTGGGCTGGTTATCTTTTCAAATGTACACCAATCCATTTTTCTTTGAATATGGCTGCTGTTGGAGAAGGGCTTTGCACCACTGTCTCTTCCTTCAAGGAGTCTCTCTCCAGTGTCTCTCTCTCTGTCTCTTCCTTCAAGGAGACTGTGCAGTGTCTCTCTCTGTCTCTTCCTTCAAGGAGACTCTGCAGTGTCTCTCTCTGTCTCTTCCTTCAAGGAGACTCTGCAGTGTCTCTCTCTGTCTCTTCCTTCAAGGAGACTCTGCAGTGTCTCTCTCTCTGTCTTTCTGTCTCTCTGCAATGTCTCTCTCTCTGCTCTGGAAGCCATTTCCCCTCGTTAGTTTCTCCCTCCCTGATTAGCATGAGGAAAACGCTGTGCATCCAAAGTGCTTACAGGGCAACAAACCACGGCAGAGCCATGAAATCAGCCTTCTGACCTTGACTCAGCGGACAGCTCTCCTTCTCTCCCTGACACACACGCACGCATGGAGTCAGGTGGCTGAGCGGTGAGGGAATCGGGCCAGTAATCCGAAGGTTGCCAGTTCGATTCCCGGTCATGCCATCTGACGTTGTGTCCTTGGGCAAGGCACTTCACCCTACTTGCCTCGGGGGAATGTCCCTGTATTCACTGTAAGTCGCTCTGGATAAGAGCGACTTAAATGACTAAATGTAAATGTGTGCACCGGCACATGTACACAACCATACACAGGTCCTTGTTCTTCATCCTGCTCTGCTCATCAGCCAATGGCGTCTCTCCTTTCCCATGCCCATTCTGTCCATAACATTCCCACCAAAAATCCACTATGGATAGAATCAAGGCATAAGCACATCATTATCCTTAAACTAAATTTACATTACATTTAGTCATTTAGCAGACGCTCTTATCCAGAGCGACTTACAGTAAGTACAGGGACATTCCCCCCGAGGCAAGTAGGGTGATGTGCCTTGCCCAAGGACACAACGTCATTTGGCACGGCCGTGAATCGAACTGGCAACCTTCTGAATACTAGCCTGACTCCCTCACCGCTCAGCCATCTGACCTCCCTAATATCTAGATTCGTCCTCTGAGGACTGGCCATTCGGACACATTTGAAGCTGTGATGTCACAAGCCACGCTGAGGAGTGCTTACGTTACAGCGAGGTGAACTGCGGGACAAAGGTCATCTTTTCATCTCTCCGACTCCATCACCTCCCCCCACCCCTCCACCCCCCTCCTTCTCACAGTGGCTTCCCACAGCTCTGCGCGAGGCTGCCAACCATCTTTCCCACTCAGTCCCTGGTTCATGGCCATCCGCTGCCATGGTTACAATATAGCATCAGCCGCTGGGACCGCGGAGAGGGAAGACTGTCGCCATGGTAACCTGGATTCCCGTTCCTATGGTGTAAAGCCCTCGCGATGCACGGTCGGCCGACATCACAGCCAGAGCAAACAACAGGGGGGCGGAAATAATTTCCACTACTTCTGTTACGTAATCCACTCTCAGTGCAGTCGGTCCTGGATTTAAATTGACTTAATTCTATTCACCCACAGAAACACAGTCATTCCCTCTCGTCAATCTATTCTATGCTGTTATACTGTATGTCCATCCATGTTGGGCGAACCATTCATAAAGATATAAATATGTCTACATATACTCTTGTGATTTCTGCAATTTTCTTTTATGCAGGGGCTGAAATCGCAAAGAAACTGAATCTGAATCTGTGGATGTGCTGAGGCCTGAGGAGGGATGTCTTTTCACCTGGACTACTTGTGAACATCTGTCCCAGCGGAGACCTGACTTTCTATCTGCAGCACCCCTCCTACCCTACCCCATCCCACCCCCCCACCTCCCCCCCTCCCGGCCTGAACAGGCTCATTAATGCAGCTCGTTAGGCTCCTAATTCATTGCTGTCAAAAAGAAAAAGAGAGGGAGAGAGAGAGCGGGAAAATTAAAGTCCGAGAGCGAGAGAGAGCAGAAAGAGAGAAGACGGCGGAACGAAAATAACCTGGAACACTCATATCTCACGGCAGACAGATACACTGGCGACATATTGTAGTGTAGGTGTTCTAAAGCCTCTCTCTAATCTGGGCTCCAGGGTCAGAACCACAGCAGCCTTCACATTCCCTGGCAGTCAAAACCTTTGAAACCTGCCTCACTGGGTGAACCACACACAAACTCCACACATCCTGTCAAATCCAACCAAGAACTCCAAAGGATTCTTATGCTTTGATCCGGTCAACATGAACCCTCAACAAATGTATAATGGTTACAGTAGAATAGCTATCACTGTGACTCAAAGGTTTAGATACACAAAACAGGCTCTTCTTCCACCTGGAGGTCGAGGCACCAGCACTGCTGCCCTCCCTGCAGCTTGTGTCACCTGGTGTTAGTCCAGGAGAACAAGGAGCACATCAGGCCTCCAACTAGACCCAACACTACTGCACACGGCGTCAGAATCATCCTTATCTTCATCCTTCATTTTTGGATAGAAAACACCTCTCCACTCCGCACTTCCACCTCCTCCATCCATCCCCCCACTTCATCCCTGCCAACCCGCCGGCCAGTCAGAGCAGGAACTTGATGATAGGGAGGTTTAGCGTTCCCCACCCCCACCTTGAATTCACACCCCTCCCACTCGACTCTGCTATCTGCTGCCTCGTCCTCCCAGCAGCCTCCCCGGCTGCCTGTGAGGCAGACAGGCATGCCAGCTCTCCTCCTGCCTCTGCTCGTCCTCACCCAGAGCCCAGCCCAGCTCTCCTCCTGCCTCTGCCCGTCCTCACCCAGAGCCCAGCCCAGCTCTCCTCCTGCCTCTGCCCGTCCTCACCCAGAGCCCAGCCCAGCTCTCCTCCTGCCTCTGCCCGTCCTCACCCAGAGCCCAGCCCAGCTCTCCTCCTGCCTCTGCCCGTCCTCACCCAGAGCCCAGCCCAGCTCTCCCCCCGCCTCTGCCCGTCCTCACCCAGAGCCCAGCCCAGCTCTCCCCCCGCCTCTGCCCGTCCTCACCCAGAGCAAACATCGCACACAGTCAAATACTACGACTTCACAGAACACTTTCGCTAACGTGATAACTGGTTAATGGGATAACTGGTTATCACGACCCAAGGCCCAATCCTTCGGAGGGTCGACAAGACAGTGAGAGTAAGAAGAGGAGGAAGGAAAGCGTGGGACTAGGAGCGATGTGAAGAGAGAGAGAGAGATGGAGAGACTGAGAGAGAGAGAGTGAGAGAGAGAGATGGAGAGACTGAGAGAGAGACAGAGAGAGTGAGAGAGAGAGCTGTGGAGAGGAGTGTGAGGACAGATAAGGGGTTGAAGGAGCGTGATGTGATTGCTTGATTTCTAGACTCAAAATGCCCCGCAGCCGTTACAAATAAGAGAAGAGAAAAGGGGAGAGAGGGAGAGGGACGGAGGAGGACGAGAGGAGAGAGACATCTCTGATAGAGTGCCTCAAATGGAAAACATATCAGTGCTTTTCCTGAAGTGAGTCTGCTCCTTCATTCTTGCCTAGAGTACAGGGTGTGTGTACTGTGCACTGTGTGCGAGTGCACCTGCGGGTGGGAGGAGGGAGAGTGTGCAGGGGGAGAGGTGGAGGAGCACGCAGCTCTGTCTGTCTCAGCCAGTCTGATGGGGAGACAGAGGTTAAAGGTAGTTCACCAGCTGAGATGTCTGAAAATAGATTCACACGCTCACTAGCCCCCTGGAGTTTAAATGTTTTAGCATCAAAACTGAGACAGGATGCTGAAATATGAATACACAGGGAGCCTAAACATGCTGACCACCAGGCTTTCACTATGGCCTCAACAGGGGACGAGAGGGAGGGAGAGCTAGAGAGAGAGAGAGGGAGCGAGAGAGGGAGGGAGAAAGAGAGAGAGAGAGGAATTGGCCAAGTGTTGAAGTGGTACTTTGTGTCTGTTCATTAAAAAAAAGGATCGATGACTGCTAGCTCTTAAACAAAGCAATGCTTTGCTTTCTGCTCCAATCAGTCTTTCTCTCTCTCTCTCTTTCTCTCTCTCTCTCTCTCTCTCTCTCTCTCTCTCTCTCTCTCTCTCTCTCTCTCTCTCTCTCTCTCTCTGTGTATCTATCACTTCCTCCCCAGGATCACCACAGGCCAGACACAGACAGTAAGTGTGTGGTTTTCCACTGCCAGCAGGAGTGATTTACTGTGAAACGCCCTTTTAGTAAAACACCAAAAATATGTCACTGCAGTAGTTGGATGTGGCTATTTTTAAGATAACCAAAGTTAGGCACAACGCTGTCAGCTTTTTATAATGTGACAGCAGGAATATTGCTTACAGAGATGAAAGGAATTTCAGATTTTGCTTAAGCAGATATGGGTCATCACATGGGACTCACTGTCAGAACAAATGTACCACTTATATGATATACCACTTAAAATATTTCTATCTCTTGTGATCTGTACCTTTTCCTGGGTTATGTGGTGAGGGTCAACATCATGTAACAAGTTACACTTGTGTAGGCCAGAAGCCACCTCAGACAATCCTGAAAGCTTATCAGTAAATGTATTCAAAATGCACAAAATTATACACAATTAAGCTAAAAGCCCAACTCCCGCAC
Organism: Osmerus mordax; assembly: GCF_038355195.1. Classification (NCBI taxonomy): domain Eukaryota; kingdom Metazoa; phylum Chordata; class Actinopteri; order Osmeriformes; family Osmeridae; genus Osmerus; species Osmerus mordax. The sequence continues at coordinate 10,498,964 of NC_090068.1, read as the reverse complement.
CTTACCCACACTGAGGCACCAACACACACACCCAGCTACCCACATAATCTCTCTCTACCTCTCTCTCTCCTTCAAGCATGTATACAGAAGATTACATTGATCAAATCACATTTCTTGTATTTGGCACATTAGCCTTGCACAAAGATGTTTTGTGGAGAAAGAAAAGGGATGAAACAGGATCAAATAACAGAGCCCTGAAAACATACCGTAGAATACACACCAGGAAAAGTATCTGAAAGCAACTATTACGTAAGGAGGGTATTCTAAATGAGTTCACTTCAGTCTACCAAAACACTACTGGCTACTCTGCCAGGAAACTACAAACAACATTGTATTTCAGTAGTTCCTTTGTCTAAACCTGCAATTAGTTTCCAGAAAGAGGAAAAAGAAAGATAAACAGATGCAGAAGGTGAGAGGGTGAGGGATAAAAGAGAGTGAAGAAAGAGAAATAGGAAGAGCAATGAAGAAAGAGATAGTGTGTGTGTGTGAGCGAGACAGAGAGAGAGAGATAGGGAGAGATAGAGAGAGAGGGAGAGAGAGAGAGACATAGAGAGAGAGAGAGAGAGAGAGAGAGAGAGAGAGGGAGAGAGAGAGAGAAATAAAGAGATAAGGGAAGAGTTGAGACTAACAGTAGAGGAAGAGACAAAGCAGAAAAGGCCAGCACACTCCAGACTGGCCTAGACCTGAGGGCAACACAGCTCTAATGAAGGAGAGACAGGAGGTGTGTGTGGATGTGTGTGTGCGTGGGTGGGTGTGTGTGTGTGGATGTGTGTGTGTGTGTGTGGGGGGGGGGGGGGTGTATGAAAGGACACAGAGATTGATGTGGGGGGAAGGGAAAGAAAGGTAAGACGTGTGTGAGCCTGAGCCTGTGTGTGTGTGTGTGTGTGTGTGCGTGTGTGTGTGTGTGTGTGTGTGTGTGTGTGTGTGTGTGTGTGTGTGTGTACTGGGGATAAGACAGTGATAGATGTTCATTTGGATCCCACATCTCTGATACACTGTGGAGTCACTCTGACATGCATTTGTTTGAGAGCCCCCCACCACTTCATAAGGTGTGTACGTTTAGATTCACACTGTGAAGCCTGAGCTGCTCAGATCATTTGAGGGGCCACCCACACATCCATGCACACTGGAACTGTAAATCACAAGTGTGTAACAGCATCATCGTGCACTAAAATAACTCTCTTTCTCTCTCTTCCACACACTCACACACTGACTGGAGGCCCCAGTGGAAGATTACTGAGGAAGTACACTGTGATTCACATATTTCTCAGGGGCCAAATGTGTGTAGCTACAACCCAATCTCCCTCTGGAGACTGTAACAGCCTTGTGATGGAGGGGGGTGGGGGGGGGGGGGGGGTAATGTTATCCCACAGAGGCCTGTCACAATGGATGATGTCACCCACAGTCTCTGTCCAATGAGCTCAAAAAACACTTGTTATGGTGACACTAAGGACCACCCAGAGCCATGGCTTTCTGACTAGCAGGAGATCAATATTTGAACAAGGCCTCAAGACTGCAGGAAATAATACAATTCTCCCATAATAATTACATAATTCGTTAGAAAACTTGATCAGTCTACAAATTAATAGAGGTAGCAAAGACAGGAAAAGGGTTTCGTTACAGTGTGTACATAGACCTACCAATCTAAAAAAAAAAACACCCAACATAAACACACATAGACTATCTAATTTAAAAAAAGTTGATCATCAGTTAAGACAGCTAGTCATCCAGCACATGTCGCATTAAGTGGGTGCCTACCATCATGCGGTGCCGATGTTTCTTGGCTTTCCGAACGTTGTTGATAAACCGCCGGCCCATCTTTTTGGCATACCAAACGGACACGAACATCCTGTTCGAGCGCTGGACACTGTGGCGCCGTGAAGGGGAACCTAACAAACAGCGCTCACCTCCCAAAATGATGGACGAGCCGGGTGAGTGGGTGGAAGTGGGAGAGAGGGGCGCTTAAGGGGCGTTTCCTCCCATAAAATATGACAAATGAATTAACGGCATGGTAATCAGCAAGTGGACGAGGTCCATGTCTATCACATGCCAATATCGATTTCCGGACAGTAGCGTAATGTCCCTAGACCATCCGAGAAGAAATGTCATAAACAAAAAATTGTGTTATGTATAAACGCTATCGTAAAGTAGACTAGCATGCATTTTCAACTCATGCAAAACAATCGTATTCAAAATTTCCAATACCACTTATATGAAGCATTGGGCAGAAGTCGACGGGCTAAAAGGCTGATAAACGCTTTGAAATCCCGGTGTGCCACAGTCCGGTTTCAGCACCAAAATAGCGTGGGTCTGGAGTACAGGACGCCGTTCCTTCTGCTAAGTAATCCAAGTCTGGAATAGGCAGTTTGAGGAATTCCCTCAACGTGTCGGCTTGCCGATGAAAGTAGAAGCTATTGAAACTGCCGATTCTATTCGATGATAATCACACTACATAACTAATAGCTCGAGCAAGCTTCTGCATATGAATCGACTGAAAATATAATAACCCGAACCTAGCCGTTTAAGATATGGTTGTACTACTTATTTGCCGTACACGTCATATGGGTTAGGCAGCTGACATTCTCCTAAGGTAAGCTAAATAAACTAGGCCGAAACACGCTGCAACATTACTGCTTACTGTCCTAATTCTGAGGCGGTATTCTCCCTTCAAGTTCTATTCTGTGCTTCAACCGGCTGTTGTCGCTGAGCGTATTCCCTTTCTCTGCCCTCGTGAACGCTTCTCAGAGGGATGCGCAGCTCGCGTTGCTGCGACTGCTGCGCCCCTCCCATTGCTTGGCTGTAGGAGAAAGTTTCACGGCAATTACTGGAGGCTCGGGATTCTGTACGATGGAGGGGGCGGGGGGGGGGGGGTGCAAGGTACTAAACTCTGACAGAATATAAATTGGGCTGCCTAAGAAATTCTTTCAATCTGGACATTAAATAGGATCTAGCCGTACACGCTAGAAATGTATCACCCTATGTTCATTTTAGTCTATAAGCACCTCTGTTGCGCTCACGCTTAGGTAGAGCAAATTCAAACCGCCTTTTCTAGTATTACCCTGTGCGTACCCAGCGCTGTATGTAGTAGGCCTATGCGCTTGTAATGCATATCAGCTGCGCATTCCGCCCCCAGTTAGACACATCCATGTAGGCTACTGTAGACATGCAGCAGTCCACTGTGCCAGGCCTCTCTGGCAGGCAGCCATCTTCCTGACACCAGCCTCAGTCAGTCTGCACTGAAACAGCTCCAGGCTCACAGAAGTGGGACCGTGGTCCACGCTGGAGCACAAGCGGATCTAGGAACGTGTCTGGGACCTTGTTTTGATGTGCTCCCTTTGTTTGTCATTCAATCTGTCGCTCATTTCTCGTTTGTACACTCTGCTTGTGTCCCTCCCTCCTCTGACCCGTTCAAGCCTGCCCCGCGGTAAGGCAGCTGATGAAGTCAGCACCACGGAGAGCGACAAGGAGAGACAGAACGAAAGGAAGGGAGAAAGAGAGGGGGTGGGAGAGAGAGAGAGGGAGAGAGAAAGAGAGGGGGTGGGAGAGAGGGGGGGTGGGAGAGAGGGAGAAAGAGAGGGGGTGGGAGAGAGGGGGGTGGGAGAGAGGGAGAAAGAGAGGGGATGGGAGAGAGAGAGGGGATGGGAGAGAGGGGGGTGGGAGAGGGGGAGAAAGAGAGGGGGTGGGAGAGAGAGAGGGAGAAAGAGAGGGGATGGGAGAGAGAGGGGGTGGGTGGGAGACAGAGAGGCATACAGAGAAACATACAGAGAGAGCAAGAGACATAGAGCAAGAGCGATAAAGAGAGAGGGAGGACGTGGGGTGTGCTGCCAGGGGGGGGGGGGGGGGGGGAGATGCAGGCGGACAGCAGGATAATGCTCTTCGGATTATTGCTGTTTCTCTTGTTTATTGTGTTGCTGGTCCCCGGTGGCAAACAACAATTGAAACTTAGAGGAGGAGAGAACTCAAAATCTCTATCATTGTATCCGACTCTCCCCTCTCTCTCTCTCTCTCTCTCTCTCTCTCTCTCTCTCTCTCTCTCTCTCTCTCTCTCTCTCTCTCTCTCTCTCTCTCTCTCTCTCTCTCTCTCTCTCTCTCTCTCTCTCTCTCTCCTACACACACACACACACACACTGAATTTCAGTTGGGACATGCAAAGCTGACAGTCTCATCTTGGTAAATAAGATTTCTCTATCTGTCTCCCTCGCCCCTACAGGCGCCCTCTACCTCATTTCCTCTCAGTCACCATCACGGGGCCCAGTCAAGCCATCCTCCCACTCTCCGCTTCCTCTGCAACCCCCTCTCTCCACCACCTAGTCTTATCAACACGCTCCTCTTCTGGAACGCCACCCCCCCCCCCACCCCCCCCCTCCACCCCCACTTTCCCAAAAGACCCGGGCAGCTACTGCACAGTAATTACACTGGAGCTGCAGGGACGTTTTAAACATTTATTAAAGAAAAGTAAGAAAGAAGACGCAGAGAATGGAGATACAAGTACCGATAGCCTGTAGAGAGAGAGGGGGAGAAAGGGGGAGGGAGGGGAGACACAGGGGAGGAAGGCGGGATGGAGGCTAACGCAGGACAAAATGCAAATGGAATCCCTGCATGAAGTGAGCGAGTCCACATGGAGGGAGAGGAAGAGAGGGAGAGGGAGAGGAAGAGAGGGAGAGAGGGAGAAGAAGAGGAGACGTGAGGAGGGAGAGGGCTAAAAGGAGATGCACCCTGACATGCAGGGCAGGCAGAGGATAGGACCCAGCACATAGAGGCCATGGTGAGGGTGGAGAGATTCGTTTGGCAGCAGCTCTTGAACAGAGCTGTGGACAGAGAGCCAGGCCATAGATAGAGAGGGGAAGAGGTTCATTAGTACAACTCACTATCGTACCGGAAGAGAGGGTGTGATTCGGTTCAAAATGGCGATAAAACACCAGCACAGTGTTGGACTGCCTTGTAATGACCAATCAGTCTAATGCAGTTAAAGCCTCCCGCTCGTGTCTCAGTCATAAACAGCTCCTTAAGGACTGACCTGAGACAGAGGCCCGTCCTCAGCACAGCTCAGCGGAGGATCCTCCTGGTCCTTCCAGCTCTAACATCCACCCCCCCAGCCCCCCCAGCCTCCCCAGCCTCCCAGCTCTCTCAGCCTCCCCAGTCCTCCCAGTCCTTCTACCTCTAACATCCACCCCCCCAGCCTCCCAGCTCTCTCACTCCCCCAGCCCCCCTAGCCTCCCAGCTCTTTCAGTCTCCCAGCCCCCCCCAGCCTCCCAGCTCTCTCAGCCTCCCCAGTCCTCCCAGTCCTTCTACCTCTAACAGCCCCCCCCCAGCCCCCCCCCCTCCCCCCAGCTGCTGTCATCTGCTGGAAGGAATGGAGGACAGCCCCAGGACGTCCTGTCGCCATGCCAACCCACTGCAGTTCTTCCTGAGGCGATCTTACCCATAAAGCATGAGGCTGGGACAGGAGAACCTCTCTACCACCAGACACACCACTGTCACCGCAGCACGCACCTGCCACAAGCCTAAAAAACACCCAGACACTGAACTAGCTGCTGGGGCAAGTGTATGTACAGTATGTGTGTGTGTGTGGGAAAGAATAAGTGTGTGCTTGTGTGTGTGCGCTGGATGGAATCATTTGCTGGATCACCGCCGACAAGCTGGGGAGCTGAATCCCTAAGGAGCTCTCTGCACAATGCAGCATCACATTCCCACGAGCGTTCCAGACCCATACACCCACTCTCTCTGTCTTTCTGTCTCTCTCTATCACACTCTCTCTCTCTTTCTCTCTCTCTCTCTCTGTCTCTCTCTCTCTCACTCTCTCTATCACTCTCTTTATCTCTCTCTCTCACACACACACATACGCTGTGGGAAACATGCACACACAAACAGACACAACCATGTTCGAAAAAAGAGACCTAATAATGTTCCTTATACATTTCTCTCTGCTCTTGCTATTTCTAACCACCTTATGCAAACACTCTCAAGGTTAATACATCTTGACAATTTCGAATGATGTGTAATCACAGTAGATGTCAGCTACTGCTTGGTCATATAAAACCAAGACAGATCATTTAAAGATACAGTGATTAATCCAGCGTGGCCATCTTCTCAAGGTTATGAAAGAGCAGTTCTCCAAAGAGGAACACTGACACCTACTGGTAGGACTGTGTCACTGCAGCACAGCCCGAAAGCCTGCTCGTTCTATTCACCATCATCAGCATGTCCTGAAGATGATCATTAACTAGCCCTTTGCTTGCTTCTCTTCCCAGCCAGGTGTCACCCAGTCAGACAAGATAAGACTGGAACTCTTATTCACACTTTAGTAGATAAGCCCCTGGTGTCGTCTAGTCATAGACTGTATGGTGTTTCTAAATCAACCCTCGGCAGTATATACAGTAAATACAATAGTCTTCAGATATGAAGACTGATAAGCATTGATACATTATTCACAACAAGGAAAAAGGCATCGGTCGCAACAATGTAGAATCTCGAGGCGACAGTACATGGCAGTATTGGCATGACCACATTATGACCACGGAACAGATGACCTCACAATCCATATAGGACATGATGACAACAAACAACGTCTGACTCCCAGTCACAAAGCAGTCTGGTGATGATGTAGCTCAGACACAGTGGAGATGAAGACGACGATGATGGTGACAGTATTGACAACGACAGCAACAGGGAAACAGCGCGACGGAGGCTGCGCTGAGCAGCAGGGGGTGCTGCGCTCTTACCAGTGTGGAAACAGCAGAGGTGTACATAGGAGTGTGTCCCGCCGACATCAACACTGGCTGCAAAACAACAGAGGGCAGAGGGTAACTACTGTTAAGGCAGAGGCGTGTAGAGGAGGGGGGGGGGGGGAGGGGGGTGAGAAAGATGAGTGAGGTGCAGAAGAGGGGTGAGGTGTAGAAGGGAGGTGGAGGTGGAGAGAGAGGGTGGAGGTGTAGAGAGAGGGTGGAGGTGGAAAGAGAGGGTGGAGGTGTAGAGAGAGGGTGGAGGTGGAGAGAGAGGGTGGAGGTGGAGAGAGGGTGGAGGATTAGAGAGAGGGTGGAGGTGGAAAGAGAGGGTGGAGATGTAGAGAGAGGGTGGAGGTGGAAAGAGAGGGTGGAGGTGTAGAGAGAGGGTGGAGGTGGAGAGAGAGGGTGGAGGTGTAGAGAGAGGGTGGAGGTGGAAAAAGAGGGTGGTGTAGAGGAGAGGGGAAGGACAGTAATGGGGAGGAGAGGTATAGAGATATGATAGAGAGGGTGAAGAGCGGAGGGAATTTGGTGACCACACAGAATATACAGTCCCTTTGATGGAGGGAGGACAGACAAGTGATCGAACCCAGGGGTGGCTGGAGGACTTTTATCACATGACATGATAAAACAGGAAGCATGGCATCACTTCCTGTTGAAGAAGTACTCTTGTTCATTACTATCATCATCCTCCTCAGAATCATCACCACTGCCGTCACTGATCACGTTTCCGGCATCACCAATGATGTCACACATTTCTATTCCATGTTTCTTGGTGAATCACCACACAGCTCCACTGAAGCGCCCCACTGTCCTCACAGCACTAGTCTGGAAAGAGAGGCAGTTGCTCTTTTCCAACACATGAGGGGGCAAAACACGTCTCAACTGAGTGGCCAGAAACACAAAGGACCTTTATACTGGAATCAACTCTGGAAGCAGAGCCAACAAACTAGGGCAGTATTCCAGAAATAGAGACATCGCATGATCCTCAAATGCATGCAAATAACACTCATTACTTCAATCAGAACAAAAAAATATCTAGCATTACAGTTGTTAATATCAACCAGTGGTATTCTATTCTTAACCATCCCATTGTTTTGGAAAGGTTGAGGATTGCCTAAATAAGTAAGTATTGTGTAAGGTAAACACTGGCATTAACAGCAGAAGGACCTTCCGATGTGGAATCTCCACAAACACATTTAACAAACAGGCATGCTGTTTACTTCATGATGTCATACAAGATCAATCTCAGTATGAGGTCACTGACATATAATCTGTCATGGAATAATGGCAATGTCATAAAAATCCTATGTATCATGATAAAAGGGAGATCATTTGTAATGATGAAGCTATGATTACAAGAAAGTCCTCTGTGACATCATCGACATAGCCTCAGTAAGGTCACATTATTCCCTTGAAATCTGAGAAACGACGTGCATGAAATAGGGTTCTTTTGTCCCGGAAATATGACAATATTTAATTGACGTGACTGATGGAAAACAACAAGATAATATGTTAAATAATGGATTTGTGCCAATCTTATTCACGCATGACATCTTCATACTTTAAAATTCAACCTTTGTGAGGGAATACTTTCAGCATTCCCGTGTTCAGTATTCCAGCAGCGCAGACAAATCAGACAGGCAATCAAAGGATAAACGACAAACACACTGCTGTGACTGTTGATTACAGAGAGAAATGGCAATGTATGCTTCCCAAGACGAGCCACAGTGATAGACGCAGCGAGGAAATGTAGACACACACGGGTGGAGAGAGAGAGAGAGAGAGAGAGAGAGAGAGTATGGATCAGAGATGGAGGCAGGTGTCCAGTAACAGCGGTGGAAGTATGTAACGGGCGCATCAATCTTTTTCATTTGTACATATTGCATGCGTTGATGGACTTCATGTCAGGTGACCGAGCTTGTGTTGCTGCTCAAATCAGATGTGCCTTTTGGCCACGTGCCCGACGGTTTGAGAGCAGCGCTGTCTGTATGCTAGCCTCCCCTGCCTCCCCCATCGCTCCTTCTCAGAGCAGGCGAAGAGAGCAGGGAGTCGGCCTGTCTGTAAACATCTGTCCGGCTCACTCCTAGCCGTCTGAAGGCAGCCTCCAGGGCCCTGGTGAGACTGGACCACCAGACACAGGCCTGTTCACAGGGTCAAGGACTCCCTTCCAAGGGGCCTTTTGAACATCCCGCTCTATTAGGCTCTGTGTTCCTCCTCTGAACTGTCTGTCTGTCTGCAGTGTACTGTGTGTTCCACAACCATGTGTCTGGGGTTTAGCAGTGACATGACACCCAGTACAACCGTGCAGGTGCATTACACTGCGCTCGGCAGACATGAGTGACACGCTGGGTTGTTGTATGAAACGTGTCTGTAACCTTGATTGATCGTTCGCTGTTCAGCGGTGTTGGAGTGCGAGCTAAACGCCTCACCTTGACGGAGGAGATTGATTTGTGTTTGTCCCACCTTAATTGAGAGTTGTAGGCGCGCGGCATATTTAATGGTTTGTGTGTGTACTGTATATATTTGGCCAGCCTTGAGGGAACATATGACCAGTGTCTGGGCATGTGTGTGTGTCCCTACCTGGATGGGGGAGATGTGAGTGTGTGGTGTGTGTGTGTGTCCTACCTTGATGGGGGAGATGTGAGTGTGTGGTGTGTGTGTGTGTGTCCTACCTTGATGAGGGAGATGTGAGTGTGTGGTGTGTGTGTGTGTCCTACCTTGATGGGGGAGATGTGAGTGTGTGGTGTGTGTGTGTGTGTCCTACCTTGATGGGGGAGATGTGAGTGTGTGGTGTGTATCCATGCATGGCCTCCATAGCGGCTAGATTCTTGTCGCTCATGTGAAGCATCTCGGCGCTCTTCCCTGGAGCTAGGTGGGATGGACTGTGCTCCAAGGGGGGGGTCTCCTCATCCTGGTACCTGTACTTCTACAGAGAGACACACACAAGGGGGAGGGGGGAGGGAGGGAGGGGGTGTTACTGCTAACTGGTCTCACGTGTCAGGTGCCGACCACATTAACAATAAACAGTTTGGTGAACATTCGGGCAGAGCGACGTCTGTCTGGATCGATGGCGCTCGCGACAAAGGCGGTCGCCTCGTGGGCTACGCCGGCCCCAGCGGGCGGCGGTCGGCATGCACTCGAAGAACAGAACATTCGTGGCGCCCACCCGAACAATCCGTGGGCAGTTGCTCACGGAGACACACAGGGAATAAAAAGGGAACCTTAACTGGGAATGGAGCGCGATGATATAAGCCACGGTTACCTAGCACCGCCAGAACACAAAGCAGCCGTGACTCATGGTAGCTCTTCTGTGGCGCGCTCTCTAACCAGCCTAGCCCATCCCCCTGCTCCCGTATAGCACCCCACACCTGGGCCACCTTCCAAGAGCCCACTGTGTTCACCACACACCGTGAGCTACATGCTCAGCTAGGTGGATGACACACACACAGTGACACGCAGCGTTTCGGAGCCAACACGTGCACGCGCGTCCACACACGCACGTGCACGTCAGGAGGAGCCGTCCTGAAGCGGACCTCGGAGGTTCTTGTTTGTGTTGCGCGTGTAAGCGATCCCCCCCACCCCCACCCCCCACACTCCCCCTCCCCCCCCCCTGGCTGAGGGAGGCTCTGCAGCACTGCAGATGGGGAGCAGGAGCCCTTTTTCTCCAAAAGCCCCAGACGTTCTAGGGGTTATCTGAATGTTGCCCGGTGGTGAGCGTGGAATTAGGATGGGTGTCACGGTGCTCCCTCCACCCCCACAAACCGCCCCCACCACCCCCCAACCTCCACCACCCCCCAACCCCCTCCTTCTGGAGGCAGGGAGGGAGGGAGGCGCAGCACTGAGGCTGGTCTCAGATCAGCTGCCTAGCAACCAGAGCAGAGCAGAGAGTGCAGCACCAGAGCAGGGGCCAGTCAGCAGTGGTGCTGGATCACATTACACTGAGACAGCAAGACCACAGCAGAGAGAGAGAGAGATAGGAGAGAGAGAAAGAGATAGGAGAGAGAGAGAGAGACAGAGGAGAGGAGGTAAGCTCAGAGAAGAAAGGAAGGAGGAAATATGGGACAGGAGAAAGTGAGGATGGAGAGAAAGATCTCTCCAGAGCTGCGGCGGAAAGGATGGATGAGAGAGAAGAAAAAAGGAGAACATGAGGGAAAATACATTAATAGAGGACTGAAAATGTATTGATAACAATTTCAATAACATAACCTTTTCTAATCAGAGGTTATTAGAGACGACACCAAAATGGATTTGGCTTCAATCAAAGCCATGGCAGCAGTTGAACTATTCTTCCTTAGTGTGATTGTGAAGCAATAGCTAATCTGGATGTCATTTTGAACCAACTACTGCTTACCACTGACATAAATCAATCACTGAGATTTGTCATGTGAGGCCTAGCCTTGAAGCTGGGGTTGGACCACGCAGACTCTCAATCTAATCTCCACTGGTCAACACAAAACGAAAGAGTCTAAGACTTATTCAAAGAAAGCAAATTAGAACAGCAAAACTTCCACATATAAGCACGAGTCTACGGCTTTACCCCATTTGTTCAAACGACCCTTTGACATTTTGGGGGTCTCACTAGTCCACACATTGGCCCCGATTCAACCCCTTGCTCGGACAAGTCTGCTGCTCACTCAATAATGTAATGAGGCCGGTGTAGGAGCGAGGCCAGCTCGGATGATGGGGCAGCAGGGAGAAGAGGAGAGGGGGAGAGCGGCGGAGAGAGAAATGCAAAGATGTGGTAGACTGGGAGATAGAAGAAGGGTGGCGCTCGTTGAACTAGCCCCTCCTTATTTACTACGGGGGAGCCCATGTGCAGGACGGCTGGCCTGACTAGATGAGAGTAGAAGCTCGGCACAGTCTCCAACTGAAGACGAGAAACTCAGCAGCAGAAATAGGTCAAATTCCACCAGGGGAAATGTGCGCTCAGACGGCTGCTACACCAGCGAGCATGAACAATAAATTATACAATTCTAAACAGGGTATTCTATTCTATTCCATCATAATCTATACAGTAGTTACTATGGATTGTCGCTATCGATTGTTTGATTGGTTGTCAGGCAGAGTGACGCTGAGGCCTTGGGTCCACGGTGATTAGCACCGTGACCTGGCCATCTTCCGGTAAAGACCCCATGAGTGAATTCCCAGGGTGTGCCGAGCATTGATCCCCACACTGGGTCGAACGCTGATCGATCTCCCAGTCTTTAATCATTCATAACTGGGACATTTTGCTCCATTTCAACCTGCGACACCAAGTTCCTCCAACGCAACTCTCTGGGACCAAGCAGTGACACAGAACAGCCAAAGAAAACAAAGACAACATTTTAAAAAATCATCTTTTTACAACATTTGAACTCTTTTCTTGTAACATGAATATGTATACACCTCAATAAAGCACAGCACAGCAGTGTGCATGCCAGCTTCCTTCAACCACCTACACCACCTGACCACCCCCACCAATAGAAGGAAGTGGATAGTGTTAGAGGAGGAAGCAGAGTTAGCGGGGAACGTTTTTTTGGGGAGGAGAAAGTGTTTGACTGATGTTATCAGTGGGAAGTGTCACCTTGACGATCACCCTGGGAGATGACCAGTAATAGAGTTCTTACTGTCACGCCACACACAGACAGGGGACCAATGACCTAGTCTTCCTGAACACAGGGAAAAGAAAGGAAACCAGATCCTGAAAACGCAGTGGGTGAGAACAGGTTTGTGTTACATATATTGTCTCCACCACGTGAAACTGAAAGACCAAGCTAAGGTATAGGGATCAACAATCACACTAATAATACACAATGTGTCTGTGTGTGCTCTCTTTGGATTCAGCAAAGTTTTCCTGTCTGCATCCAACCATCAGCTGTAGGCACATGTCGACTCTACCACAGGTGTGATTGGCAGCTTCATAACCACCAGGAATGACCCCCCCCCCCCCCCCAGCTGGTCCTGACAAGCCAGGTTCCACATTGACGACAGACAGCCCATGCTTTAATCTGCTCTGAGCTCTGTTGCCACTTGTTGCCAAAAGGTATAGAACAGCTGAGAGACATAGGAGAGGACTAGTGGGACTCTACACACACTTACACACACACACACACATACTTCTTAGCCAGAGGGGAGACTCTCAGTCTGACTGTCCAGACCAGGGAGGGAGTGGTGAACACCTTGGTCTCAGCATGCTGGGTGTTTGGCAGGGCCAGAGCAGGCTTAGCTGCACACTGCTAGCAGCCTGTGAGCAGAGCAGCCTGTGAGGGAGAGCAGCCTGTGAGCAGAGCAGCCTGTGAGGGAGAGCAGCCTGTAAGCAGAGCAGCCTGTGAGCAGAGCAGCCTGTGAGGGAGAGCAGCCTGTGAGGGAGAGCAGCCTGTGAGCAGAGCAGCCTGTGAGCAGAGCAGCCTGTGAGCAGAGCAGCCTGTGAGGGAGAGCAGCCTGTGAGCAGAGCAGCCTGTGAGCAGAGCAGCCTGTGAGGGAGAGCAGCCTGTGAGCAGAGCAGCCTGTGAGCAGAGCAGCCTGTGAGCAGAGCAGCCTGTAAGCAGAGCAGCCTGTGAGGGAGAGCAGCCTGTGAGCAGAGCAGCCTGTGAGGGAGAGCAGCCTGTGAGGGAGAGCAGCCTGTGAGCAGAGCAGCCTGTGAGCAGAGCAGCCTGTGAGCAGAGCAGCCTGTGAGGGAGAGCAGTCTGTGAGCAGAGCAGCCTGTGAGGGAGAGCAGCCTGTGAGCAGAGCAGCCTGTGAGCAGAGCAGCCTGTGAGCAGAGCAGCCTGTGAGGGAGAGCAGCCTGTGAGGGAGAGCAGTCTGTGAGCAGAGCAGCCTGTGAGGGAGAGCAGCCTGTGAGCAGAGCAGTCTGTGAGCAGAGCAGCCTGTGAGCAGAGCAGCCTGTGAGGGAGAGCAGCCTGTGAGCAGAGCAGTCTGTGAGCAGAGCAGCCTGTGAGCAGAGCAGCCTGTGAGGGAGAGCAGCCTGTGAGCAGAGCAGTCTGTGAGCAGAGCAGCCTGTGAGCAGAGCAGCCTGTGAGGGAGAGCAGCGTCAAGACTCAGTGCCATGTGGAAGGGGACACTGAGCAGACTGCCGGAAACACCTGAAACGGATGGGGGAGGGGAGGATATTGGCATTCTGGTCCTCTGATGAAAAGTACCCTTTTTCTGGGACTCCTTGTATTAGCTGTTGAAAATGTCCAAGGAAGGGACAATAAGATGTGACAAAAAGCATTGATAGCATATGGATATGTGGCGTCCACCAAACAGATTCGTAGCCTACGTTTGAATGAATGAACTCTTCCATATCCAGCGAAGAGAGCAGGGACATCTTCACAGACTAATCTGATGTACACTTCTCAGTACACACCATGTTGTTTACAGCAGATACAATATGCTGAAGACCAAGTGTGTGAACAACCAGATTACTGGATGTTTTCAGAGTATTCCTCATCAATAAACTGGATCTGGCAAGGTCAAGAGCCCTCTAGGATTAGAAGGAGAAACAGAATATCCTTTACTGGAACGCAAAGCTGGGGGGCTTTAAGTACACGGTATAGGTGTTGAGAGCCATTGTGTAGCTCGTACTGATTGGATTACCCTTGTTCTAAACGATGGAAATATGAGCGTCATTGATTATATTATCTACCAGCAGCCTATCTAATGGACAAATGTCTTGGAGCGAGCATATGGTAACATGCCACACATCAAAGAGCAATATAAGACAAATTACCAAACCAAGGCTGACATTTCTACAAATCTGTCTAAAAACACTTGCGTAGACTATAGGCTACCTTCAAAAAAGAGGGCGATGTCAGCGTTTTCACTGTGTCAACGAAAGGGTTAGAAGGTAGGCTAGCCTATATGTATGTGTATATGGGTTTAAAAAAACAAACACACACATTTTACGGTGAAAAGGCACGTGCACTAAAGGTACTCATTCATCTTTCCAACCGTCTAACGTATTTTGCTCTCTGCCCGATGTGAAAACTGTTCAAATAAAAATTTACCGTTACACTAGTTAGTCAACCTGTGTAGCCTATAGCTATATCGGTAAAAAGCATGAACGGCATGATCATCAGCCTGAGCTTACCTTGCAACCGAACATGAGGGAGAGAGTCCGGTTGCTGCAGATTACCTTACACTGGCACATCACTGGAGAGAGGCACTTTAAATTCCTAACAGGCGGAGACATCAGTTCAAACCCCATACACTAGACCACGCCGGTCCACCGCTAGAGTCGCGATGATGAAGACTAGGGAGGGTAGGAGAACCGTGGGGAGGATGCAGGTGACTATGCGCGGTTGGTACCCAGCCGGAACGTGGCACTCAACCTACAAATCCGACGTTCAACTTCAGATTGTGTTCATTTTATCAGTGAACTTTGTTCTGACCATGTTGAGGTTTTGTCAATCCGGTTCCGCATTTGGGTTTACACAGAATCATTCATAAGTTAAACAATAAACCAATCAGTCCACCGCCCCCATGTCTCTCCTTCTTCTCGCACAACCGTAAAGTTTGTATTCACTGCGCAACTGCCACTGAAATTGTATATTGCCACGGAATCCTATACTACCAAATGAATCAAAGGCAGCAGGAAAATGTAAGGCTAATTCACCAGATTTTCCACCACCTTCATAAAACCTGAATGATTGTCTTCGTTTGCCTACAACACACACCATTCAAGACATTTATTGTCCATACATCTACATTTCTACAACAAGAAGCCCACCTCGTTTGCTGTAGATAAAACTATGCAGTGTGCTGTTGGATTGTTCTAAGGTTCATTACATTGACCAAAGTGCAGCAATGGCGCCCCCCCTCGGGCACTTCGAAAAACGTCTGAAGGTAACTGCCCGTGGTGCTGAAATGCTCCTATTAAGCGCTTAAGCAACACATTCTCCTTGATGCTAATCGTTTGTCATGCCGCTAAGTCAGTAGGCTAAGTGCCAAATATCGATATCAAAACAGTATCTAAGGCAACAATACAAATGATTACACACACAAGGTCATTTACAAGGTCTGTGTCATTGTCTATGGGCGCATTCATATTTCAACTGAGGGCTTGAAGCAGCAACAAGCGAGAACACAGTAACGGTGTCTTATGGATGGAGGGCACAAGACAATCCTTCCATTTTCCAATATAGAGTCGATTAAATAAGCGGAAATGGATGTATGCTCTGCTTCTTAGCGCCCTCCCCTCCCCATTCACTCACACGTGCGTGCAGTAGAACATTTAACTGCAGTTCTTCTGAAACATACCAGCGGTTTCGAGTGTCCGAAGAATGTGAAGCTATAACCAACAAGTTCTCACACAGGAAGGTGCTGGCTGAGTGCGTCCACAGGGTGGAGCGAGAGAACCAGGTGGACTAAATATTGTGCATTCATCTCAGGACCGACTGCGGCGCAGGGCTCCACGCTCTCGGGTGACGTCAATGTTAAATCTAACAGATGCGACCGTTAGAGACGCACCGGGTGGGTGCATTAAAATTCATTTTTCAAAGTCTCCCTAAACCTTGTCACTACCGCAAAGTAACTACGTAAAACGAGGAAATGCACATGTACTGAACTGACAGCATATAGGCAGCGTATCTAGATTCTTTCCTGCCCAAAGTTTGGATTCAGAGAGACCACTGTGTCCATAAACTAACTAATCAATTGTGTACACACACAGCGAAGTAACTCCAAGAGGCTCTTTATCCGATCAATATCAAATCATAAATTATAAAATATTGTCTAGAAGCAAATATTATCTTTAAGAACTCAATGTTTGAAAACTCACGCTATAGCTGAAAGCCTGTGATTGAAATCTATTTTTTGTAAGCAACAAAGTATACATTTTTGGATTACTGAGTGTATGTTTGTTTTTTACTGTTATTATTGAACTTTTATTGGTGACTTGCTGATGGTTATACCTGTGCATGTGTGTGGTGTGTGTGTATTCTCACGTGTGTGTGGGTGTAAGTGTGTGATAGAGAAAGCGTGAAAGAGAGATGGAGGGGGGGAGGGAGAGAGACAGAGAAAGATGGAAGAGTGAGAGCGAGAGAGAGAGATCAGTAAAAACACACAAGTCCTGTGTCTGCCTCTCCTCTGTCCCTCTGTAGAACAGAGATGAGGCCTCCTCTGTCCCTCTGTAGAACAGAGCTGAGGCCTTCTCTGTCCCTCTGTAGAACAGAGCTGAGGCCTTCTCTGTCTCTCTGTAGAAAGAGCTGAGGCCTCCTCTGTCCCTCTGTAGAACAGAGCTGAGGCCTCCTCTGTCCCTCTGTAGAACAGAGCTGAGGCCTTCTCTGTCCCTCTGTAGAACAGAGCTGAGGCCTTCTCTGTCCCTCTGTAGAACAGAGCTGAGGCCTTCTCTGTCTCTCTGTAGAACAGAGCTGAGGCCTCCTCTGTCCCTCTGTAGAACAGAGCTGAGGCCTTCTCTGTCTCTCTGTAGAACAGAGCTGAGGCCTTCTCTGTCTCTCTGTAGAACAGAGCTGAGGCCTCCTCTGTCCCTCTGTAGAACATAGCTGAGGCCTCCTCTGTCCCTCTGGAGGGGCTGGACTGGGTCCTCACACTGGGACTGGAGGGGCTGGACTGGGTCCTCACACTGGGACTGGAGGGGCTCCTCATCTGGGAGCGTAGACCAGGAGTGTAGACGTGTATGTGTTCATCCCTGGACAACCATGTCTCCTAACCTGAGATGGAAGTCGGCTAGTCTGCAAACTAGTTTCTGCAGGTGTGCTGGCACCTCTCATATCTTCATGTAAACAGGGAAACTCAGTCAGACAGAGAAACTAGGAGGGGTCAATCATACTTCTTAATGCAGTATTGTGTGGGCACATAGGTGAGCAACGCATCCCAATAGAGCATTGTGTAACCCGGCAAGGGCAGTATCTTTAAATACTGGATGAGTAATCCCAACCAGCCTTACACCTTTTGCATTGTGGGAGCCTGACCACTCCATAGTCAAGTACCCATAGATGGACTCTACAGACAGACTGAACTTCATCTTGTCACTACAGCTTCTGAAGCTTCACACGCTGACTCTGCGTCATGTGACCAGCCCTGTGGCGTCATGTGTCCAGCCCTGTGGCGTCATGTGACCAGCCCTGTGGCGTCATGTGTCCAGCCCTGTGGCGTCATGTGTCCAGCCCTGTGGCGTCATGTGACCAGCCCTGTGGCGTCATGTGACCAGCCCTGTGGCGTGTCCTGTGCTGGCTACCAGTGCACCTTCCATCCCTGTGCCGCATCGAGAGCAAACCAGCACGCTCAGAGAGGAAACCCCACAAGAGCCAGAGCGTTTCCATGACAACGTCTGCAGGGGGGGCGGGGATTCCCCGACGAAAGGTCCGTTCTGGAAGCGCCCCGGTGGTCATCACGTTCCTGACGAGGATGACTGCAACACGTTCTGGAACACTCCATTGGGTGCCCCGGCAGCAATCCGGCCGCCGGGGCACCCCCCTGCCTCCCTGCATCTCCCCAGCCTCGGCCCCCTCGCCTGCCCCCACAGGGCCGCCGGGGCCCCCCCCTGCCTCCCTGCATCTCCCCAGCCTCGGCCCCCTCGCCTGCCCCCACAGGGCCGGCGCCGACCCATTAACACGGCCCAGAAAGAGCACCTGTTAGGGAGCACAGTATTCATTCCAGGTGTTTCTGTGTAATACTTTGGATTTGCTGGTTCCTTCTGTAGATTACATTTGGTCAGAAAAGGCAAGACCGTTTTCAAGGTACAACCACATATTTGTGAGCCCAAGACAAAGCTACATTCACAACTACGTATGCAAAGAGTATTGTATCAGGTCTTGGTTAAGGCGGAGGGATCGTCTATTTTATCTGACCACTAGTGGACCTGTTCCCTAAGCACACAGCTGCACCTCATTACACGGGCTCAGGAACATGGTTGCCTGACTGAGAGCCCAGTTAACCTCCCTCAAACCGGGCAAGGCCTCCTGGTCAGCCTGTTCCGGTAAAAAACAGTTAAGATGCTATAGAGGAGGGATCCCGCTGGTTCCCCTGTCATCTCAGTTAAACACAGTTGTGTTCAGAGCTCTACTATGGCACCCCCCATGTTCCCCATTTACTTCCACACTGAGTACTGTAGGAAGAGGGATTCGGAGAGGTGCGGTTTGTGCAAATATGACCATAATGCATTTTAGCCTCAAAATGGCTGCTATGAGTACAGTCGCACACGCACATACAGTATACATACACACACGGGTATCACGTATGCACACAGACGACACCCACCCACACAAACATACTCACTTATGCACAAGGCACTCATAGACTGCTCCTGTCCGTTGGACTATGCTTCTAAGTGCATTTTGCAGTCATGGTGGAGATGAAAATGATATGACCTGCATTACGGATGCAGCTTCATCAAGCCATGTGTAGGAGTGAATGGAGTCTCTGAGCCCCTCTGTGCAGACCACCAGGACACACAGCACAACACAGTAACACACAGCACAACACAGTAACACACAGCACAACACAGTTACACACAGCACAACACTGTAGAACACAGCACAACACAGTAACACACAACACAACACTGTAGAACACAGCACAGTAACACACAACACAGTAACACACAACACAACACAGTAACACACAGCACAACACTGTAGAACACAGCACAACACAGTAACACACAGCACAACACAGTAACACACAACACAGTAACACACAACACAGTAACACACAACACAACACTGTAACACACAACACAGTAACACACAGCACAACACTGTAACACACAGCACAACACTGTAACACACAACACAACACTGTAACACACAACACAACACAGTAACACACAACACAGTAACACACAACACAGTAACACACAGCACAACACAGTAACACACAACACAACACAGTAACACACAAAACCACGCTGTAAACATACAACACCACCCGTAACACACATGTTATGTTGTACACATGCACAGCCCTGATAATACTGTAAGTACCAGTTTATCCATGTGACACTGGGAGACACGTCATCTTTCTTCAACTACACACTCCACGGGTTGCATGCGTGCACACACAGGTGCATGTAAACACACCTACAGGCACACACACCTACAAGCACACACACACATGCACACACGCACAGTACATGCATACTGTACAAAGCACAAACTTCCAATTCCCTGGCTATGCACACACATACATACACACACATACATACACACACACACATACACACACACACATATGCAGCACACACCCCAATTCCCTAGCTGTTCTACTGCATTAAGTCATCTCTCAGTGCAGTAATTCCCAGACAGCACAGGCCATGTTTATGTCCACTCAGCTAATTACTGTAAGGCTAGGGAGCACTGGGCTCCTATTGACTAATCAATGCTCTCATGTTTACATTCATACTCATACACAGACTCACACAAAAACAAGCATGCACATAAACACCTCGCGAACAATGCACCCATTGGTGAAGCAAATCCAAACAAATTGAACGTCTTCAACAGACTGATGCAAAAGACTGCATTCAACAAGTCTATTAGGGGCCCCTCACAGCACACGTACTCCAGCACACACCCACATGTGCCAGGCCACATCCATCCGCACTCGCACACAAACCCACACTCCTACACACACGCACACACAAAACTACACCCTGCACACACAAATGCGTATAAAAAAAAAAAAAAAAACGAATCCCACCTAGCCATGCACCAGTACGCAATTCATACCATTCAACACCTGACAATTCACACGTAGCTCGCACCGTTGCCAACGGCACAGAGAGACTAACCAGACTCAGACATAGACTCCTGCCAGACCCGACAGCCCACGTCACCCACCAGACTCTGACCCAACACGCCAGACAGAGACGGAGAGGAAAAGGAGGAGAGTGAAGGACGGAAACACAGAGGTAAGTCTACCTACCACACACGAGCAGAGGGAGGGTAGCTTAGTGCGGCCCTTCATGAGCGAGAGACACCGGGAAAACAGCCTTTCAGACGCCCGCAGTAAAGGAGGAAAAGGATGGAGTGATGAGGAGGGAGAGATGAGAGACCGTGGATGGGTAGGAAGGGGGGGATGGAAAAGAGAGGGAGGGGAAGAGAGGGAGGGGGGAGGGGGTTGCCGTAGAAGATGAGAAGAGAGTTTTCCTGGAAGCCAGAGTTGGTGTTGGGAACGTGTCTGTGTTAAGGCGAGGGTCTGAACGGGCAGATCTGGCTGACGGATCCAGCCGTGACTCACAGCGAGTGAGAGAGGGAGGGGAGAGAGACTGAGAAAGGGGGAGCGAGAGAGAGAGAGACAATATGAGAAAGAGAGAGCGTAAACCTCACCTACGCTTTAAGCAAATTTTTTATCGTTTCAGCCTTCAAACGTACGGAGCTCTTTATTCCCCTCCTCGGGTCCCCATCCCTTTATTTATCCCCCTTCCTCCCGCTCTTTTCCCCGCTCTGCTCCCCCCCCCCAATATTTTTCTTTTTCAACACACACAAGTACACACATGCGCATACGCACCCAAACACACACACGTGCACAAACACACACACATAGCTCCTCATCTTCATGTGGATGAGTACTTTATGACTCAGGGCTGGAGCAGGGTAGGGGATGGAGAGAGTGGAAAAGGTAGCTACTGCTGCTGTTCATTACTGACGTGGTGTGTGAATGACACCTGTGCCATCGCTACACACCCTGGTCAGCACTAACCGCAACCAGATGTAAACCAGAGCACCAGGAACTCATGGTCCTGACGACCGTGGAGATGTCTGGTGGAGCATCAGAATGTGTGAAGCACAAACGGCAGCTCAAGGAACATGGCTGGTCCAAGGTCGAAAACACCTGCGACCAGACTGAACGTTTGCGGCGGAAAAAAAAACAAACTGTCAAAACTGTCTTTCGTGTCAAATAAAATACCTATAGCCTATATAGTAGAGTAGAGGGAGTCAGGTGGCTGAGCGGTTAGGGAATCGGGCTAGTAATCATAAGGTTGGCTGGCTCGATTCCTGGCCATGCCAAATGACGTTGTGTCCTTGGGCAAGGCACTTCACCTTACTTGCCTCGGTGGAATGGTCCCTGTACTTACTGTAAGTCGCTCTGGATAAGAGCATGACTAAATGTAAATGTAAATATGTAAGATAAGTACAATCTTGGATTTTTCTATAATGTTTATGTATAGCACTACAACTAAACACACCTAGCTCCTAGACTTGAAGCCAACACGAAGCTATTCCATTAGGATTGTGTCTAGTATCTAACAGCTAAAATGCCCCTCAGTGGGGGTCTGTATTACCTGCTGGAGCTGTTCCTCTCCTGGCCACTACAGCCTGGTCTAACCCAACGTGATCCCAGACTCCATCACAGGACTGGCTTACATTAGCATACAAAGTCCTGGTCCATGTTACCTCAGCCCCAGAGCAAACCACCTCTCCATGTTAGCCTGGATGACTGAATGTTCTATGGCTTGCCCGCCTGTTCTTACTGCCTGCTTTACGTGGGAGGTAAGCAGAGCGAACAGTGTGCTGCTCAGGGCTGGGGCTGCTTGACTGGTTCTGACACAGCCATGGTCGAGCTCATGGTTTGAGGGCCATGGAGGAGGTCTGGGGGGGGGAGGATCTCTGGGATGTCCTCCTTCTCTGACTAAAGATAGCCAACGCGGATCATGAGGTGTCCACGGGTAATCAGCTCCATATATGATCTGTTTCACTTCCTGTTCTCGACGTTCTCTGGCTACCTCCTCTGCCGCCCCGTCGAGGTCATCCTCCTACCTGCACACCGCGAGGCTCACATCGTCTACACTCATCAACAACATCTCTCTCTCTCTCTCTCTCTCTCTCTCTCCTCTCTCTCTCTCTCTCTCTCTCTCTCTCTCTCTCTCTCCCTCTCACTCTCTCTCTCTCTGTCTCTCTCTCTTTCTCTCTCCCTCTCACTCTCTCTCTCTCTGTCTCTCTCTCTTTCTCTCTCTCTCTCACTCTCTCTCTCTTTCTCTGTCTCTCGCTCTCTCTCACTCTCCTTCTCTTTCCTATCTTTCTCTCTCTCTCTCTCCTCATCTCTCTCTCTCTCTCTCTCTCTCTCTCTCTCTCTCTCTCTCTCTCTCTCTCTCATCTTCTCTCTCTCTCTCTCTCTCCCACTCTCTCTCTCTCTCTGTCATTCTCCTCTCTCTCTCTCTCTCTCTCTCTCTCTGTCGTTCTCCCTCTCTCTCTTCCTCTATCCCCACTCCCCTCTCTCAGCCCTCTCTTATTTTTCCTTCCCCCTCCTTTCATCTCTATTCTCTCCATGATACCCTGCCATGTATGTCATGGCAACAATCGGGGCCCCGATAGCTCGGTTGCTAAGCAACTGACATCACCCATAAGAGGAACATGAAGATACAAAGTCAGAGACAAACAAACCACGCAAAATGTGTGTGCCTGGGCACTGTGTGTGCGTGTGTGTGTGTGTCTCAATCTCTGATGTCATTAGCTCAGTATCCTGTAACAGTGTGAAAAAGGGCCCTGCTAACAGACAAGTGATTCACAACACATGAATTCAGACTGGTTGTTTTATCTCCCTATGCATCCTCTATAGAGAGCCCAGGGTGGGCACAGACCATGTAAACCAGGACCTATATAACATACAGGAATATAATGACTGGAAGGATGTAACAGGAGTAGGCTACTGAAGCAGTAGAAATAGCATTGTGTCCCTGGGCTATATTTCCACGCACTTCGTACGCTGCAGTTTGACAATCATGCCACAAGGTGTCAGCATATGCTACAGTGAACAATAATGATGACAGCACTGTAATAATATCTGATCCTATTTGCAAGGCTAATACCACATCTACTCATATCGGTGATATCATCACCATTATCCCTCCTCCTCATACAGTTGGGGCTCAGAGAAATATAGTGTCTTCAATGGCCTGGTCCCTAGACACACTAATATTCTCTTGATTCTCTTTGATATCTTTGTATGTCAGTCTATTAACTGTGACTGCTCCCTATCATTCTCCATTTCCTTCTCTCTTTCCATCTGTTGTCTTTTGTCTCTCTCTCTCTCTCTCTCTCTCTCCCCTCTCTCCCTCTCTCTCTCTCCTCTCTCTCTCTCTCTCTCTCTCTCTCTCTCTCTCTCTCTCTCTCCTCTCTCTCTCTCTCTCTCTCTCTCTCTCTCTCTCTCTCTCTCTCTCTCTCTCTCTCTCTCTCTCTCTCTCTCTCTCTCTCTCTCTCTCTCTCTCTCTCTCTCTCTCCTCTCTCTCTCTCTCTCTCTCTCTCTCTCTCTCTGTCTCTCTCTGTCTCTGTCTCTCTCATCATCCACGAGGCTGCAGTGCTCCAGCAAAGGGCCACGCCGTTTGTCCAGGGCAGCCTATGGGAAAAAAGCAAGTCCAGGGCAGCCTATAGGAGAAAGAGGCAGTCCAGCCAAGCAGAGCAGATGATGAAGAGCCGTCCTCGAGGCTGAGGGCCCTCCTCCTCACTGACAGCCTCGGACGGACTGTGTTGCACCACGAGTCTTCTCACCCGACGCGAGGTGGCAAAGTCCCCAGCCCAAACATCCCATGACAGAGCCAAACTGTCACTCGTTGAACGTGATCTGAGGGATTCAGGGACAACAGCGCTGCTGACAGACACAAACACCGAGACAAAGGCTGCAGCCGGCAAATAATCACTGTGTCACTTTTAGAATTCAATTCAAGTGGAGACAAGAGAATAAGGTGTTTTGTCTCCCTTTTCTGTTATCTCTTGGCAGTGTCAGAGGAGATCGGTCTATGGTAGTGTGTCTGTGTGTGTGTGTGTGTATGTCTGTGTGTGTGTGTGTGTGTGGGTAGGAGGGTGAATGTTATAGTGTAAGTGGTGTGTGGTGGGTGTAACTATGAGCGGTATACCGTATGTGGGTGCCTAGCTTTCTGTACGGCTAGATTTGAGTGTATAGAAACTAAACGCCGTGTTTGTGTGTGTGTGTGTGTGGGGGGGGACTTCTGACAGGGTGGGTAGATAGTTATGTGTAACAGAGAGTGGGCACGTGTGGGTGTTTGGCTTTGTGACGAGAGAAGGCCAGGGAGGGAGTGGGGCTGTGTCCTGTGTTCCGGCGTCTGAATGTGCAGGGCGCTGACGTATTTTCTACATCTGACCAGAAAATCAGAGGTAAACTAGAAGGCTTTTTTGGAAGGAGTATTTTTCTTCGTACGGATAAATATAGACGCGTCATGGATGCCGAGGACAGAACGGGGAGAGTTCAGAGAGAGAGGATGAGAGACAGAGACAGATTTCAGGGGCTGGGTGGAGAAGGCAGCCTGAGAAAGGGGTTAGGCAGGATGGAGGTAAGGATCAACAGGAAAGGAGAAGATGAAGTTTGTCAGCGTTGAGGCAAACTGACACACACGTTCACACACACACACGTCCACACACGTTCACACACACACACACACACACACTGTGAGAATATCAGGTGCGTCTGTGATTTGGTGATCCCTGCTGTA